>NW_025727827.1:492500-495000 GCF_021461385.2 Schistocerca piceifrons | reverse complement strand
ACCTAACCTATGTTAACCTAACAAAACAAAACCAAACAAAACAAAACCAAACCAAACAAAACCTAACCTAACCTAACCTAACCTAACCCAACCCAAACCAACCTAACCCAAACTAACCTAACCTAACCTAACCCAACCTAACCTAACCTAACCAAACCAAACCAAACCAAACCAAACCAAAATAAACCAAACTAAACGAAACCAAACCAAACGAAATCAAACCAAACCAAACCAAACGAAACCAACCAAACCAAACCAAACGATCCAAACCAAACCAAACCAAACCAAACCTAACGTAACCTAACCTAACCTAATTTAATCAACCCTAACCAAATGTAACGTAACCTAACCTAACCCAACCCAACCCAACCCAACACAACCCAAGCAAACGCAACCCAACACAACCCAACCAAACGCAACCCAACAAAACACAACCTAACACAACACAACCCAACCCAACGCAACCCAACCCAACCCAAACCAACCCAACCCAACCCAACCCAACCCAACCCAACTCAACCGAGCCTAACCTAGCCTAAACTAAACTAGCCGACCCTATCCTAGCCTAGCATAGCCTAGCCTAGCCTAGCCGAACCTAGCCGAGCATAGCCTAGCCTAGCCTAACCTAACCTAGCCTAACCTAACCTAACCTAACGTAACCTAACCTTACCTCACCTAACCTAACCTAACCTAACCTAATCTAACCCACCCTAACCTAACCTAACCTAACCTAACCTAACCTAACCAAACCAAACCAAACCAAATCAAACCAAACCAAACCAAACCAGACCAAACCAAACCAACCCAAACCAAACCTAACCTAACCAAACCTAACCTAACCTGACCTAACCTAACCTAACCTAACATAATCTAACCTAACCTAACGTAACCTAACCTACCCAAACCTAATCAAACCTAACCAAACCTAACCAAACCAAAGCAAACCGAACCAAACCAAACCAACCAAACCAAACCAAACCTAACCTAACCTAACCTAACCTAACAAAACAGAATCATACCATACCAAACCAAACCAAACCTAACCAAACCTACCCAACCTAACAAAACCTAACATAACCTAACCTAACCTAACCTAACCTAACGAAACCAAACCAAACCAAACCAAACCAAACAAAACCAAAACAAACCAAACTAAACGAAACCAAACCAAACCAAACGAAACCAAACCAAACCAAACCAAACCAAACCAAACCAAACCAAACCAAACCTAACCTAACCTAACCTAACCTAACGTAACCTAACCTAACCTAACCTAACCAAACCAAACGAAACCAAACCAAACCAAACCAAACCAAACCTAACCTCAACTAACCTAACTTAACCAAACCAGATCAAACCTAACCAAACCAGACCATACCAAAACAAATCAAACCACACCAGACCAAACAAAGCCAAACCTAACCAAACAAAACCAAGCCAAACCAAACCAAACCAAACCAAACCTAACCTAACCTAACCTAACCTATCCTAACCTAACCTAACCTAACCTAACCTAACCTAACAAATACAAACCAAACCAAACCAAAGCAAACCAAACCTAACCTAACCTAACCTAACATAACGTAACCTTACCTAACCTAACCTAACATAAACTAACTTAACTGAACCGAACCAAACCGAACCAAACAAAACCAAACAAAACCTAATCTAACTTAACCTAACCTAACCTAACATAACCTAACCTAACCTAACCTAACCTAACCTAACCTAACCTAACGAAACCAAACCAAACCAAACCAAACCAAACCAAACCTAACCAAACCAGACCAAACCAAAACAAATCAAACCAGACCAGACCAAACCAAGCCAAACCTAACCAAACAAAACCAAGCCAAACTAAACCAAACCAAACCAAACCAAACCTAACCTAACCTAACCTAACCTAAGCTAACCTAACCTACCCCAACCTAACCTAACCTAACCTAACCAATACAAACCAAACCAAAACAAACCAAACCTAACATAACCTAACTTAACATAACCTAACCTAACCTAACCTAACCTAACCTAAACTAACCTAACCGAACCGAACCAAACCGAACCGAAACGAACCGAACGAAACCGAACGGAATGGAACTTAACCGAACCGAACCGAACGGAAACGAACCGAACCGAACCGAACATAACCTAACCTCACCTAACCGAACCTAACATAACCAAACCAAACCAAACCAAACCAAACGAAACAAAACCAAACAAAACCTAACCTAACTTAAACTAACCTAACCTAACCTAACCTAACCTAACCTAACCACACCTAACCAAACCAAACCAAACCAAACCAAACCAAACCAAACCAAATCAAACCTAAACTAACCTAACCTATTTTAACATAACAAAACAAAACCAAACCAAACCAAACCAAAAAAAACCTAACCTAACCTAACCTAACCTAACCGAACCGAACCTAACCGAACCTAACCTAACCTAACCTAACCAAACTTAACCTAACCTAACCCAACCCAACCCAAGCTAACCC
>NW_025727827.1:455000-457500 GCF_021461385.2 Schistocerca piceifrons | reverse complement strand
TAACATAACCAAACCAGATCAAACCTAACCAAACCAGACCAAACCAAAACAAACCAAACCAGACCAGACCAAACCAAGCCAAACCTAACCAAACCAAACCAAACCAAACCAAACGAAACCAAAACTAACCTAACCTAACCTAACCTAACCTAACCTAACCTAACCTTAAGAAACCAAACCAAATCAAACCAAACCAAACCTAACCTAACCTAACCTAACATAACCTAACTTAACGTAACCGAACCTATCCTAAACTAACCTAACCGAATCGAACCAAACCGAACCGAACCGAACCGAGCGGAACGGAACGGAACAAAACCGAACCGAACCGAAACGAACCGAACCGAACCGAACCGAACCTAACCTAACCTACCCTAACCTAACCTCACCTCACCTCAACTAACCTAACCTAACCTAACCTATCCTAATCTATCCTAACCTAACCTAACCTAACCAAACCAAACCAAACCAAACCAAACCAAACCAAACCAAACCAACGAAACCAAACCAAACCTAACCTAACCTAACAAAACCAAATCATACCATACCAAACTAAACCAAACCTAACCAAACCTACCCAACCTAACCTAACCTAACCTAACCTAACCTAACCTAACCTAACATAACCTAACCTAACTTAACCTAACGTAACCTAACCTAACCACACCTAACCAAACCAAACCAAACCAAACCAAACCAAACCAAAGCAAACCTAACCTAAACTAACCTAACCTATTTTAACCTAACAAAACAAAACCAAACAAAACCAAACCAAACCAAACAAAACCTAACCTAACCTAACCTAACCTAACCTAACCTAACTGAACCGAACCGAACCTAACCTAACCTAACCTAACCTAACCTAACCTAACCTAACCCAACCCAAACCAACCTACCCCAAACTAACCTAACCTAACTTAACCCAACCTAACCTAACCTAACCAAACCAAACCAAACCAAACCAAACCCTACCAAACCAAACCAAAATAAACCAAACTAAACGAAACCAAACCAAACGAAACCAAACCAAACCAAAGCAAACGCAACCAACCAAACTAAACCAAAAGAAACCAAACCAAACCAAACCAAACCAAACCTAACCTAATCTAACCTAACCTAACCTAACCCACCCTAACCTAAACAAAACCAACCCAACCAAACCCAACCTAACCTAACCTAACCTAACCTAACCTAACCTAACCTAACCTAACCTAACCTAACCAAACCAAACAGAACAACACCATACGAAACCAGACCAAACCAAACCAAACAAAACCAAACCAAACCAAATCTTACCTAACCTAACCTAACCTAACCTAACCTAACGTAACCTAACCTATCCTAACCTAACCCAACCTAACCTAACCTAACCTAATCTAACCTAACCTAACTTAATTCAACAAAACACAACCAAACCAAACCAAACCAAACCAAACCTAACCTAACCTAACTAACCTAACCTAGCAATACCAAACCAAACCAAACCAAACCAAACCTAACCAAACCTAACCCAACCTAACCTAACCTGACATAACCTAACCTAACTTAACCTAACCTAACCTAATCTAACCTAACCTAACCTAACCTAACCTAACCTAACCAAACCTAACCTAACCTAACCGAATTTAATCAACCCTAACCTAATGTAACCTAACCTAACCTAACCCAACCCAACCCAACCCAACACAACCCAAGCAAACGCAACCCAACACAACCCAACCCAACTCAACCCAACAAAACACAACCCAACACAACGCAACCCAACCCAACGCAACCCAACCCAACCGAACCCAACCCAACCCAAACCAACTGAACCGAGCCTAACCTAGCCTAAACTAAACTAGCCTACCCTATCCTAGCCTAGCATAGCCTAGCCTAGCCTAGCCTAACCTAGCCTAGCATAGCCTAGCCTAGCCTAACCTAACCTAGCGTAACCTAACCCAACCTATTCTAACCTAACCTTACCTCACCTAACCTAACCTAACCTAATCTAACCCACCCTAACCTAACCTAACCTAACCTAAACTAACCTAACCAAACCAAACCAAACCAAACCAAATCAAACCAAACAAACCAAACTAGACCAAACCAAACCAACCCAAACCAAACCTAACCTAACCAAACCTAACCTAACCTGACCTAACCTAACCTAACCTAACATAAGCTAACCTAAGCTAACCTAACCTAACCTACCCAAACCAAAACAAACCTAACCAAACCTAACCAACCCAAATCAAACCGAACCAAACCAAACCAACCAAACCAAACCAAACCTAACCTAACCTAACCTAACGTAACAAAACCAAATCATACCATACCAAACCAAACCTAACCTAACCAAACCTACCCAACCTAACCAAACCTAACATAACCTAACGTAACCTAACCTAACCTAACCTAACCAAACCTAACCTAACGAAACCAAACCAAACCAAACCAAACCAAACCAAACCGAACCAATCCAAACGAAACGAAACCAAACCAAACCAAACCAAACAAA
>NW_025727827.1:427500-430000 GCF_021461385.2 Schistocerca piceifrons | reverse complement strand
CCCTAACCTAACCTAACCTAACCTAAACTAACCTAACCAAACCAAACCAAACCAAACCAAAGCAAACCTAACCTAACCTAACCTAACCTATTTTAACCTAACAAAACGAAACCAAAGCAAACCAAACCAAACCAAACAAAACCTAACCTAACCTAACCTAACCTAACCTAAAGTAACCTAACCGAACCGAACCAAACAGAACCGAACCGAACCGAACGGAACCGAACGGAACGGAACCGAACCGTACCGAACCGGACGGAACCGAACCGAGCCGAACCGAACCTAACCTAAGCTAACCTCACCTCACCTAACTTAACCTAACCTAACCTAACCTAACCTAACCTAACCAAACCAAACCAAACCAAACCAAACCAAAGCAAACCTAAATTAACCTAACCTAACCTATTTTAACCTAACAAAACGAAACCAAAGCAAACCAAACCAAACCTAACAAAACCTAACCTAACCTAACCTAACCTAACCTAACCTAACCTAAAGTAACCTAACCGAACCGAACCAAACAGGACCGAACCGAACCGAACGGAACCGAACTGAACGGAACCGAACCGTACCGAACCGAACGGAACCGAACCGAGCCGAACCGAACTTAACCTAAGCTAACCTAACCTAACCTCACGTAACCTAACATAACCTAACCTAATGTAACCTAACCTAACCTAACCTAAGGAAACCAAACCAAACCAAACCAAACCAAAACAAACCTAACCAAACCAGACCAAACCAAAACAAATCAAACCAGACCAGACCAAACCAAGGCAAACCTAACCAAACAAAACCAAGCCAAACTAAACCAAACCAAACCAAACTAAACCTAACCTAACCTAACCTAACCTAAGCTAACCTAACCTAACCTAACCTAACCTAACCTAACCTAACCAATACAAACCAAACCAAACCATACCTAACGTAACCTAACTTAACATAACCTAACCTACCCTAACCTAACGTAACCTAAACTAACCTAACCGAACCGAACCAAACCGAACCGAACCGAACCGAACCGAACGAAACCGAACGGAACGGAACTGAACCGAACCGAACCGAACGGAACCGAACCGAACCGAACCGAACCTAACCTAACCTAACCTAATTTAACCTCACCTCACCTAACTTAACCTAACCTAACCTAACCTAACCTAATCTAACCTAACCTAACCAAACCAAACCAAACCAAACAAAACCTAACCTAACTTAAACTAACCTAACAAAACCTAAAATAACCTAACCTAACCACACCTAACCAAACCTAACCAATCCAAACCAAACAAAACCTAACCTAACCTAACCTAACCTAACCTAACCTAACCCAAACCAACCCAACCAAACCCATCCTAACCTAACCTAACCTAACCTAACCAAACCAAACCAAACCAAACCATACGAAACCAGACCAAACCAAACCAAACCAAACCAAACCAAACCAAACCTTACCTATCCAAACCTAACCTAATCTAACCTAACCTAACCTAACCTAACCTAACCTAACCAAACCTAACCTAAGCTAACCTAATGTAATCAACCCTAACCTAATGTAACCTAACCTAACCTAACCCAACCCAACCCAACACAACACAACCCAAGCAAACGCAACACAACCCAACCCAAACCAACTGAACCGAGCCTAACCTAGCCTAAACTAAACTAGCCTACCCTATCCTAGCCTAGCATAGCCTAGCCTAGCCTAGCCTAACCTAGCCTAGCATAGCCTAGCCTAGCCTAACCTAACCTAGCCTAACCTAACCTAACCTAAGCTAACCTAACCTTACCTCACCTAACCTAACCTAACCTAATCTAACCCACCCTAACCTAACCTAACCTAACCTAAACTAACCTAACCAAACCAAACCAAACCAAACCAAATCAAACCAAACAAACCAAACTAGACCAAACCAAACCAACCCAAACCAAACCTAACCTAACCAAACCTAACCTAACCTGACCTAACCTAACCTAACCTAACATAAGCTAACCTAACCTAACCTAACCTAACCTACACAAACCTAAACAAACCTAACCACACCTAACCAACCCAAATCAAACAGAACCAAACCAAACCAACCAAACCAAACCAAACCTAACCTAACCTAACCTAACCTAACAAAACCAAATCATACCATACCAAACCAAACCTAACCTAACCAAACCTACCCAACCTAACCAAACCTAACATAACCTAACCTAACCTAACCTAACCTAACCTAACCAAACCTAACCTAACGAAACCAAACCAAACCAAACCAAACCAAACCGAACCAAACCAAACGAAACGAAACCAAACCAAACCAAACCAAACCAAACCAAACCTAACCTAAACTAACCTAACATAACCAAACCAGATCAAACCTAACCAAACCAGACCAAACCAAAACAAATCAAACCAGACCCGACCAAACCAAGCCAAACCTAACCAAACAAAACCCAGCCAAACCAAACCAAACCAATCCAAACCTAACCTAACCTAACCTATCCTAAAATAACC
>NW_025727827.1:392500-395000 GCF_021461385.2 Schistocerca piceifrons | reverse complement strand
ACCTAACCAAACCTACCCTACCTAACCTAACCTAACCTGACCTAACCTAACCTAACCTAACATAACGAAACGAAACCAAACCAACCCAAACCAAACCTAACCAAACCAAACCAAACCAAAACAAACCAAACCAAATGAAACCAAACCAAACCAAATGAAACCAAACCAAACCTAACCAAACGAAACCAAACCAAACCAAATCAAACCAAACCAAACCTAACCTAACCTAACCTAACCTAACCTAACCTAACCTAACCTAACCTCACCTCACCTAACTTAACCTAACCTAACCTAACCTAACCTAACCTAACCAAACCAAATTAAACCAAAACAAACCAAACAAAAGCAAACAAAACCTAACCTAACTTAACCTAACCTAACCTAACCTAACCTAACCTAACCCAACCTAACCTATCCTAACCAACCTAACCTAACCTAACCTAAAATAACCTAACCTAACCTACCCTAACCTAACCTAAGCTAACCTAATCTAATCTAACCTAACTTAATTCAACAAAACCTAACCATACCAAACCAAACCAAACCAAACCAAACCCAACCTAACCTAACCTAACCTAACAATACCAAACCAAACCAAACCAAACCAAACCTAACCAAATCTAACCCAACCTAACCTAACCTGACATAACCTAACCTAACTTAACCTAACCTAACCTAATCTAACCTAACCTAACCTAACCTAACCTAACCAAACCTAACCTAACCTAACCTAATTAAATCAACCTTAACCTAATGTAACCTAACCTAACCTAACCCAACCCAACCCAACACAACCCAACCCAACACAACCCAAGCAAACGCAACCCAACACAACCCAACCCAACACAACCCAACAAAACACAACCCAACACAACACAACCCAAACCAATGCAACCCAACCCAAACCCAAACCAACCCAACCCAACCCAACCCAACCCAACCCAACCCAACTCAACCGAGCCTAACCTAGCCTAAACTAAACTATCCTACCCTATCCTAGCCTAGCATAGCCTAGCCTAGCCTAGCCTAACCTAGCCTAGCATAGCCTAGCCTAGCCTAACCTAACCTAGCCTAACCTAACCTAACCTAAACTAACCTTACCTCACCTAACCTAACCTAACCTAATCTAACCCAACCTAACCTAACCTAACCTAACCTAACCTAACCAAACCAAACCAAACCAAACCAAATCAAACCAAACCAAACCAAACCAGACCAAACCAAACCAACCCAAACCAAACCTAACCTGACCAAACCTAACCTAACCTGTCCTAACCTAATCTAACCTAACCTAACCTAACCTAACCTACCCAAACCTAACCAAACCTAACCAAACCAAACCAAACCAAACCATCCAAACCAAACCAAACCTAACCAAACAAAACCAAATCGTACCATACCAAACCAAACCAAACCTAACCAAACCTACCCAACCTAACCTAACCTAACCTAACCTAACCTAACCTAACCTAACCTAACATAACGAAACCAAACCAAACCCAACCAAACCAAACCAAACCAAAACAAACCAACCCAAACGAAACCAAACCAAACCAAATGAAACCAAACCAAACCTAACCAAACGAAACCAAACCAAACCAAATCAAACCAAACCAAACCAAACCAAACCAAACCCAACCTAACCTAACCTGACATAACCTAGTCTAACCTAACCTCACCTAACCTAACCTAACCTAATCTAACCCAACCTAACGTAACCTAACCTAACCTAACCTAACCAAATCAAACCAAACCAAACCAAATCAAACCAAACCAAACCAAACCAGAACAAAACAAACCAACCCAAACCAAACCTAACTTAACCTAACCTAACCTGACCTAACCTAACCTAACCTAACCTAATCTAACCTAACCTAACCTAACCTACCCAAACATAACCAAACCTAACCAAACCAAATCAAACGAAACCCAAACAAACCAACCAAACCAAACCAAAGCAAACCTAACCTAACCTAACCTAACCTATTTTAACGTAACAAAACAAAACCAAACCAAACCAAACCAAACAAAACCTAACCTAACCTAACCTAACCTACCATAACCTAACCTAACCTAACCTAACCTAACCTAACTGAACCTAACCAAACCAAACCTAACCTAACCTAACGTAATCTAACCTAACGTAACCTAATCTAACCTAAAGTAAAATAGCCTAAACTAAACTAGCCTAACCTATCCTAGCCTAGCATAGCCTAGCCTAGCCTAGCCTAACCTAGCCTAGCCTAGCATAGCCTAGCCTAGCCTAGCCTAACCTAGCCTAGCCTAGCATAGCCTAGCCTAGCCTAACCTAACCTAGCCTAACCTAACCTAACCTAACCTAACCTAACCTAACCTAAACTAACCTAACCGAACCGAACCAAACCGAACCGAACCGAAGTGAACGGAACCGAACGGAACGGAACCGAACCGAACCGAAACGAACGGAACCGAACCGAACCTATCCGAACCTGACCTAACCTAACCTAACCTAACCTCACCT
>NW_025727827.1:365000-370000 GCF_021461385.2 Schistocerca piceifrons | reverse complement strand
ACCTAACCTATCCTAACCTAACTTTACCTAACCTAACCCAACCCAACCCAACCTAACCCAAACTAACCCAACCTAACCAAACCCAACCTAACCTAACCTAACCTATCCAAACCAAACCAAACCAAACCAAACCAAACCAAAAAAATTAAACCAAACTAAACGAAACCAAACCAAACGGAACCAAACCAAACAAAAAAAAAAACGAAACCAACCAAAACAAACCAAACCAAACCAAACCAAACCAAACCTAACCTAATCTAACCTAACCTAACCTAACCTAACCTAACCCAAACCAACACAACCAAACCCATCCTAACCTAACCTAACCTAACCTAACCTAACCAAACCTAATCTAACCTAACCAAACCAAACCAAACCAAACCATACGAAACCAGACCCAAGCAAACCAAACCAAACCAAACCAAACCGTACCTAACATAACCAAACCTAACCTAACCTAACCTAACCTAACCTAACCTAACCTAACCTAACCTAACCTAATCTAACATCACCTAACTTAATTCAACAAAACCTAACCAAACCAAACCAAACCAAACCAAACCAAACCTAACCTAACCTAACCTAAACTAACAATACCAAACCAAACCAACCAAACCAAACCTAACCTAACCTAACCAAACCTAACCTAACCAAACCTTACCTAATTTAATCAACCCTAACCTAATGTAACCTAACCTAACCTAACCCAACCCAACACAACCCAACACAACCCAACACAACCCAAGCAAACGAGACCCAACCTAACCCAACCCAACACAACCCAACAAAACACAACCCAACCCAACACAACCCAACCCAACGCAACCCAACCCAACCCAAACCAACCCAACCCAACCCAACCCAACTCAACCGAGCCTAACCTAGCCTAAACTAAACTAGCCTAACCTATCCTAGCCTAGCATAGCCTAGCCTAGCCTAGCCTAACCTAGCCTAGCCTTGCATAGCCTAGCCTAGCCTAACCTAACCTAGCCTAACCTAACCTAACCTAACCTAACCTTACCTCACCTAACCTAACCTAACCTAATCTAATTCAACCTAACGTAACCTAACCTAACTTAACCTAACCAAATCAAACCAAACCAAACCAAATCAAACCAAACCAAACCAAACCAGACCAAAACAAACCAACCCAAACCAAACCTAACTTAACCTAACCTAACCCGACCTAACCTAACCTAACCTAACCTAATCTAACCTAATCTAACCTAACCTAACCTACCCAAACCTAACCAAACCTAATCAAACCAAATCAAACCAAACCCAAACAAACCAACCAAACCAAACCAAAGCAAACCTAACCTAACCTAACCTAACCTATTTTAACGTAACAAAACAAAACCAAACCAAACCAAATCAAACAAAACCTAACCTAACCTAACGTAACCTACCATAACCTAACCTAACCTAACCTAACCTAACCTAACCGAACCTAACCGAACCAAACCTAACCTAACCTAACGTAATCTAACCTAACGTAACCTAATCTAACCTAAAGTAAAATAGCCTAAACTAAACTAGCCTAACCTATCCTAGCCTAGCATAGCCTAGCCTAGCCTAGCCTAACCTAGCCTAGCCTAGCATAGCCTAGCCTAGCCTAGCCTAACCTAGCCTAGAATAGCATAGCCTAGCCTAGCCTAACCTAACCTAGCCTAACCTAACCTAACCTAACCTAACCTAACCTAACCTAACCTAAACTAACCTAACCGAACCGAACCAAACCGAACCGAACCGAAGCGAACGGAACCGAACGGAACGGAACGGAACCGAACCGAACCGAACGGAACCGAACCGAACCTATACGAATCTAACCTAACCTAACCTAACCTAACCTAACCTAACCTCACCTAACCTAACATAACCTAACCTAACCTAACCTAACCTAACCTAACATAACCTAACGAAACCAAACCAAACCAAACCAAACCAAACCAAACCGAACCAAACCAAACCAAACCAAACCAAACCAAAACAAACCTAACCAAACCAGACCAAACCAAAACAAATCAAACCAGACCAGACCAAACCAAGCCAAACCAAACCAAACCAAACCAAACCTAACCTAACCTAACCTAACCTAACCTAACCTAACCAATACAAACCAAACCAAACCAAACCAAACCTAACCCAACCTAACCTAACCTAACATAACCTAGTCTAACCTAACCTAACGTAACCTAAACTAACCTAACCGAACCAAACCAAACCAAACCGAACCGAACCGAACCGAACCGAACGGAACGGAACCGAACCGAACCGAACCTAACCTAACCTAACCTAACCTAACCTCACCTCACCTAACTTAACCTAGCCTAACCTAACCTAACCTACCCTAACCTAACCCAACCAAACCAAACAAAACCAAAAAAACCTAACCTAACTTAACCTAACCTAACCTACCCTAACCTAACCTATCCTAACCACACCTAACCAAACCAAACCAAACCAAACCAAACCAAACCAAACCAAACCAAACCAAACCAAACCAAACCAAACCAAACGAAACCAAACCAAACCAAACCAAACCAAACCTAACCAAAGCTAACCTAACCTAACCTAACCTAACCTAACCTAACCACACCTAACCAAACCAAACCAAACCAAACCAAACCGAACCAAACCTAACCTAACCTAACTTATTTTAACCTAACAAAACAAAACCAAACAAAACCAAACCAAACCAAACAAAACCTAACCTAACCTAACCTAACCTAACCTAACCTAACCTAACCTAACCGAACCTAACCGAACCGAACCTAACCTAACCTAACATAACCTAACCTAACCCAAACTAACCTAACCTAACCTAACCCAACCTAACCTAACCTAACCAAACGAAACCAAACGAAACCAAACAAAAATAAACCAAACTAAACGAAACCAAACCAAACGAAACCAAACCAAACCAAACCAAACGAAACCAACCAAACCAAACCAAACCAAACCAACCCAAACCAAACCAAACCAAACCAAACCAAACCAAACCAAACCAAACCAAACCAAACCAAACCAAACCAAACCTAACCTAACCTAACCTAACCTAAACTAACCCAACCTAACCCAACCTAACCTAACCTAACCTAACCTAACCCAACCTAACCTAACCTACCCTAACCACACCTAACCAAACCAAACCAAACCAAACCAAAGCAAACCTAACCTAACCTAACCTAACCTATTTTAACCTAACAAAACAAAACCAAACCAAACCAGACCAAACCAAACCAAACAAAACCTAACCTAACCTAACCTTACCTAACCTAACCTAACCTAACCTAACCTAACCTAACCTAACCTAACCAAACCAAACCTAACCGTACCTAACCTAACCTAACCTAACCAAACTTAACCTAACCTAACCCAACCGAACCCAACCTACCCCAAACTAACCTAACCTAACCTAACACAACCTAACCTAACCTAACCTAACCAAACCAAACCAAACCAAACCAAACCAAACCAAAAAAAATAAACCAAACTAAACAAAACCAAACCAAACGAAACCAAACCAAACCAAAAAAAATGAAACCAAGCAAACCAAACAAAACCAAACCAAACCAAACCAAACCAAACCAAATCTAACCTAATCTAACCCAACCTAACCTAACCTAAGCTAACCTAACCTAACCTAACCTAACCTAATCTCACCTAACCAAACCAAACCAAACCAAACCAAACCATACGAAACCAGACCAAACCAAACCAAACCAAACCAAACCAAGCCAAACCAAACCTTACCTAACATAACCAAACCTAGCCTAATCTGACCTAACCTAACCTAACCTAACCTAACCTAACCTAATCTAACCTAACCTAACTTAATTCATCAAAACCTAACCAAACCAAACCAAACCAAACCAAACCATACAAAACCGAACGGAACCGCAGGGAACGAATCGAACGGAACTGACCCGAACCGAACCGAACCGAACCTAACCTAACCTAACCGAACCTAACCTTACCTAACCTCACCACACCTCACCTAACCTAACCTAACCTAACCTAAACTGACCTAACCTAACCTAACCTAACGAAACCAAACGAAACCATACCAAACCAAACCAAACAAAACCTAACCCAACCTAACCTAACCTAACCTAACCTAATCTAACCTAACCACACCTAACCAAATCCAACAAAAACCAAACCAAACAAAACCAAACCAAACCAAACCATATCAAACCAAACCAAAACCAAACCAAACAAAATCAAACCAAACTTAACCTAACCTAAACTAACCTAACCTAACCTAATCTAACCTAACCTAACCTAAACTAACCTAACCGAACCTAACCTAACCTAACCTTACCTAACCTAACCTACCCTAACCTACCCTAACCCAACCCAGCCCAACCTAACCCAACTTAACCTATACTAACCAAACCAAACCAAACCAAACCAAACCAAAGCAAACCAAACCAACCAAACCAAACCAAACCTAACCTAACCTAACCTAACCTAACAAAACCAAATCATACCATACCAAACTAAACCAAACCTAACCAAACCTGCGTAACCTAACCTAACCTAACCTAACCTAACCTAACCTAACGAAACGAAACCAAACCAATCCAAACCAAACCAAACCAAACCAAACGAAACCAAACCAAACCAAACCAAACCAAACCAAGCCAAACCAAACGAAACGAATCCAAACCAAACCAAACGAAACCAAACCAAACCAAACCAAACCAAACCTAACCTAACCTAACCTAATAAAAGCCAAATCAAACCAAACCAAACCAAACCAAACCCAACCAAACCTACCCAACCTAACCTAACCTAACCTAACTTAACCTAACCTAACCAAACCTAACCTAACCTAACCTAACCTAACCTAACCTACCCTAACGAAACCAAACCAAACCAAACCAAACCAAACCAAACCAAACCAAACGAAACCAAACCCAACCAAACCTACCCAACCTAACCTAACCTAACCTAACTTAACCTAACCTAACCAAACCTAACCTAACCTAACC
>NW_025727827.1:345000-355000 GCF_021461385.2 Schistocerca piceifrons | reverse complement strand
AAGCAAACGAGACCCAACCTAACCCAACCCAACACAACCCAACAAAACACAACCCAACCCAACACAACCCAACCCAACGCAACCCAACCCAACCCAAACCAACCCAACCCAACCCAACCCAACTCAACCGAGCCTAACCTAGCCTAAACTAAACTAGCCTAACCTATCCTAGCCTAGCATAGCCTAGCCTAGCCTAGCCTAACCTAGCCTAGCCTTGCATAGCCTAGCCTAGCCTAACCTAACCTAGCCTAACCTAACCTAACCTAACCTAACCTTACCTCACCTAACCTAACCTAACCTAATCTAATTCAACCTAACGTAACCTAACCTAACTTAACCTAACCAAATCAAACCAAACCAAACCAAATCAAACCAAACCAAACCAAACCAGACCAAAACAAACCAACCCAAACCAAACCTAACTTAACCTAACCTAACCCGACCTAACCTAACCTAACCTAACCTAATCTAACCTAATCTAACCTAACCTAACCTACCCAAACCTAACCAAACCTAATCAAACCAAATCAAACCAAACCCAAACAAACCAACCAAATCAAACCAAAGCAAACCTAACCTAACCTAACCTAACCTATTTTAACGTAACAAAACAAAACCAAACCAAACCAAATCAAACAAAACCTAACCTAACCTAACGTAACCTACCATAACCTAACCTAACCTAACCTAACCTAACCTAACCGAACCTAACCGAACCAAACCTAACCTAACCTAACGTAATCTAACCTAACGTAACCTAATCTAACCTAAAGTAAAATAGCCTAAACTAAACTAGCCTAACCTATCCTAGCCTAGCATAGCCTAGCCTAGCCTAGCCTAACCTAGCCTAGCCTAGCATAGCCTAGCCTAGCCTAGCCTAACCTAGCCTAGAATAGCATAGCCTAGCCTAGCCTAACCTAACCTAGCCTAACCTAACCTAACCTAACCTAACCTAACCTAACCTAACCTCACCTAACCTAACATAACCTAACCTAACCTAACCTAACCTAACCTAACATAACCTAACGAAACCAAACCAAACCAAACCAAACCAAACCAAACCGAACCAAACCAAACCAAACCAAACCAAACCAAAACAAACCTAACCAAACCAGACCAAACCAAAACAAATCAAACCAGACCAGACCAAACCAAGCCAAACCAAACCAAACCAAACCAAACCTAACCTAACCTAACCTAACCTAACCTAACCTAACCAATACAAACCAAACCAAACCAAACCAAACCTAACCCAACCTAACCTAACCTAACATAACCTAGTCTAACCTAACCTAACCTAACCTAAACTAACCTAACCGAACCAAACCAAACCGAACCGAACCGAACCGAACCGAACCGAACGGAACGGAACCGAACCGAACCGAACCTAACCTAACCTAACCTAACCTAACCTCACCTCACCTAACTTAACCTAGCCTAACCTAACCTAACCTACCCTAACCTAACCCAACCAAACCAAACAAAACCAAAAAAACCTAACCTAACTTAACCTAACCTAACCTACCCTAACCTAACCTATCCTAACCACACCTAACCAAACCAAACCAAACCAAACCAAACCAAACCAAACCAAACCAAACCAAACCAAACCAAACGAAACCAAACCAAACCAAACCAAACCAAACCTAACCAAAGCTAACCTAACCTAACCTAACCTAACCTAACCTAACCACACCTAACCAAACCAAACCAAACCAAACCAAACCGAACCAAACCTAACCTAACCTAACTTATTTTAACCTAACAAAACAAAACCAAACAAAACCAAACCAAACCAAACAAAACCTAACCTAACCTAACCTAACCTAACCTAACCTAACCTAACCTAACCGAACCTAACCGAACCGAACCTAACCTAACCTAACATAACCTAACCTAACCCAAACTAACCTAACCTAACCTAACCCAACCTAACCTAACCTAACCAAACGAAACCAAACGAAACCAAACAAAAATAAACCAAACTAAACGAAACCAAACCAAACGAAACCAAACCAAACCAAACCAAACGAAACCAACCAAACCAAACCAAACCAAACCAACCCAAACCAAACCAAACCAAACCAAACCAAACCAAACCAAACCAAACCAAACCAAACCAAACCAAACCAAACCAAACCTAACCTAACCTAACCTAACCTAAACTAACCCAACCTAACCCAACCTAACCTAACCTAACCTAACCTAACCCAACCTAACCTAACCTACCCTAACCACACCTAACCAAACCAAACCAAACCAAACCAAAGCAAACCTAACCTAACCTAACCTAACCTATTTTAACCTAACAAAACAAAACCAAACCAAACCAGACCAAACCAAACCAAACAAAACCTAACCTAACCTAACCTTACCTAACCTAACCTAACCTAACCTAACCTAACCTAACCTAACCAAACCAAACCTAACCGAACCTAACCTAACCTAACCTAACCAAACTTAACCTAACCTAACCCAACCGAACCCAACCTACCCCAAACTAACCTAACCTAACCTAACACAACCTAACCTAACCTAACCTAACCAAACCAAACCAAACCAAACCAAACCAAACCAAAAAAAATAAACCAAACTAAACAAAACCAAACCAAACGAAACCAAACCAAACCAAAAAAAATGAAACCAAGCAAACCAAACAAAACCAAACCAAACCAAACCAAACCAAACCAAACCTAACCTAATCTAACCCAACCTAACCTAACCTAAGCTAACCTAACCTAACCTAACCTAACCTAATCTCACCTAACCAAACCAAACCAAACCAAACCAAACCATACGAAACCAGACCAAACCAAACCAAACCAAACCAAACCAAGCCAAACCAAACCTTACCTAACATAACCAAACCTAGCCTAATCTGACCTAACCTAACCTAACCTAACCTAACCTAACCTAATCTAACCTAACCTAACTTAATTCATCAAAACCTAACCAAACCAAACCAAACCAAACCAAACCATACAAAACCGAACGGAACCGCAGGGAACGAATCGAACGGAACTGACCCGAACCGAACCGAACCGAACCTAACCTAACCTAACCGAACCTAACCTTACCTAACCTCACCACACCTCACCTAACCTAACCTAACCTAACCTAAACTGACCTAACCTAACCTAACCTAACGAAACCAAACGAAACCATACCAAACCAAACCAAACAAAACCTAACCCAACCTAACCTAACCTAACCTAACCTAATCTAACCTAACCACACCTAACCAAATCCAACAAAAACCAAACCAAACAAAACCAAACCAAACCAAACCATATCAAACCAAACCAAAACCAAACCAAACAAAATCAAACCAAACTTAACCTAACCTAAACTAACCTAACCTAACCTAATCTAACCTAACCTAACCTAAACTAACCTAACCGAACCTAACCTAACCTAACCTTACCTAACCTAACCTACCCTAACCTACCCTAACCCAACCCAGCCCAACCTAACCCAACTTAACCTATACTAACCAAACCAAACCAAACCAAACCAAACCAAAGCAAACCAAACCAACCAAACCAAACCAAACCTAACCTAACCTAACCTAACCTAACAAAACCAAATCATACCATACCAAACTAAACCAAACCTAACCAAACCTGCGTAACCTAACCTAACCTAACCTAACCTAACCTAACCTAACGAAACGAAACCAAACCAATCCAAACCAAACCAAACCAAACCAAACGAAACCAAACCAAACCAAACCAAACCAAACCAAGCCAAACCAAACGAAACGAAACCAAACCAAACCAAACGAAACCAAACCAAACCAAACCAAACCAAACCTAACCTAACCTAACCTAATAAAAGCCAAATCAAACCAAACCAAACCAAACCAAACCCAACCAAACCTACCCAACCTAACCTAACCTAACCTAACTTAACCTAACCTAACCAAACCTAACCTAACCTAACCTAACCTAACCTAACCTACCCTAACGAAACCAAACCAAACCAAACCAAACCAAACCAAACCAAACCAAACGAAACCAAACCCAACCAAACCTACCCAACCTAACCTAACCTAACCTAACTTAACCTAACCTAACCAAACCTAACCTAACCTAACCTAACCTAACCTAACCTACCCTAACGAAACCAAACCAAACCAAACCAAACCAAACCAAACCAAACCAAACGAAACCAAACCAAACCAAACCAAACCAAACCAAACCTAACCTAACCCAACCTAACCTAACCCAACCTAACCTAACCTAACCTAACCACACCTAACCAAACCAAACCAAACCAAAGCAAACCTAACCTAACCTAACCTATTTTAACCTAACAAAACAAAACCATACCAAACCAAACCAAACCAAACAAAACCTAACCTAACCTAACCTAACCTAACCTAACCTAACCTAACCTAACCTAACCTAACAGAACCGAACCTAACCGAACCTAACCTAACCTATCCTAACCTAACTTTACCTAACCTAACCCAACCCAACCCAACCTAACCCAAACTAACCCAACCTAACCAAACCCAACCTAACATAACCTAACCTATCCAAACCAAACCAAACCAAACCAAAAAAATGAAACCAAACTAAACGAAACCAAACCAAACGCAACCAAACCAAACCAAAAAAAACGAAACCAACCAAACCAAACCAAACCAAACCAAACCTAACCTAATCTAACCTAACCTAACCTACCCTAACCTAACCCAAACCAACACAACCAAACCCAACCTAACCTAACCTAACCTAACCTAACCTAACCTAACCTAATCTAACCTAACCAAACCAAACCAAACCAAACCAAACCATACGAAACCAGACCCAACCAAACCAAACCAAACCAAACCAAACCTTACCTAACATAACCAAACCTAACCTAACCTAACCTAACCTAACCTAACCTAATCTAACATCACCTAATTTACTTCAACAAAACCTAACCTAACCAAACCAAACCAAACCAAACCAAACCAAAACCTAACCTAACCTAACCTAAACTAACAATACCAAACCAAACCAACCAAACCAAACCTAACCTAACCTAACCAAACCTAACCTAACCTAACCTTACCTAATTTAATCAACCCTAACCTAATATAACATAACCTAACCTAACCCAACCCAACACAACCCAACCCAACCCAACACAACCCAAGCAAACGAGACCCAACCTAACCCAACCCAACACAACCCAACAAAACACAACCTAACCCAACACAACCCAACCCAACGCAACCCAACCCAACCCAAACCAACCCAACCCAACCCAACCCAACTCAACCGAGCCTAACCTAGCCTAAACTAAACTAGCCTAACCTATCCTAGCCTAGCATAGCCTAGCCTAGCCTAGCCTAACCTAGCCTAGCCTTGCATAGCCTAGCCTAGCCTAACCTAACCTAGCCTAACCTAACCTAACCTAACCTAACCTTACCTCACCTAACCTAACCTAACCTAATCTAACCCAACCTAACGTAACCTAACCTAACCTAACCTAACCAAATCAAACCAAACCAAACCAAATCAAACCAAATCAAACCAAACCAGACCAAAACAAACCAACCCAAACCAAACCTAACTTAACCTAACCTAACCTGACCCAACCTAACCTAACCTAACATAATCTAACCTAACCTAACCTAACCTAACCTACCCAAACCTAACCAAACCTAACCAAACCAAATCAAACGAAACCCAAACAAACCAACCAAACCAAACCAAAGCAAACCTAACCTAACCTAACCTAACCTATTTTAACGTAACAAAACAAAACCAAACCAAACCAAACCAAACAAAACCTAACCTAACCTAACCTAACCTACCATAACCTAACCTAACCTAACCTAACCTAACCTAACTGAACCTAACCGAACCAAACCTAACCTAACCTAACGTAATCTAACCTAACGTAACCTAATCTAACCTAAAGTAAAAAAGCCTAAACTAAACTAGCCTAACCTATCCTAGCCTAGCATAGCCTAGCCTAGCCTAGCCTAACCTAGCCTAGCCTAGCATAGCCTAGCCTAGCCTAGCCTAACCTAGCCTAGCCTAGCATAGCCTAGCCTAGCCTAACCTAACCTAGCCTAACCTAACCTAACCTAACCTAACCTAACCTAACCTAAACTAACCTAACCGAACCGAACCAAACCGAACCGAACCGAAGCGAACGGAACCGAACGGAACGGAACCGAACCGAACCGAACCGAACGGAACCGAACCGAACCTATCCGAACCTAACCTAACCTAACCTAACCTAACCTCACCTAACCTAACATAACCTAACCTAACCTAACCTAACCTAACCTAACATAACCTAAAGAAACCAAACCAAACCAAACCAAACCAAACCAAACCAAACCGAACCAAACCAAACCAAACCAAACCAAACCAAAACAAACCTAACCAAACCAGACCAAACCAAAACAAATCAAACCAGACCAGACCAAACCAAGCCAAACCTAACCAAACAAAACCAAGCCAAACCAAACCAAACCAAACCAAACCTAACCCAACCTAACCTAACCTAACCTAACCTAACCTAACCTAACCAATACAAACCAAACCAAACCAAACCAAACCAAACCAAACCTAACCCAACCTAACCTAACCTAACATAACCTAGTCTAACCTAACCTAACCTAACCTAAACTAACCTAACCGAACCAAACCAAACCGAACCGAACCGAACCGAACGGAACCGAACGGAACGGAACCGAACCGAACCGAACCGAACGGAACGGAACCGAACCGAACCGAACCTAACCTAACCTAACCTAACCTAACCTCACCTCACCTAACTTAACCTAGCCTAACCTAACCTAACCTACCCTAACCTAACCCAACCAAACCAAACAAAACCAAACAAAACCTAACCTAACTTAACCTAACCTAACCTACCCTAACCTAACCTAACCTAACCACACCTAACCAAACCAAACCAAACCAAACCAAACCAAACCAAACCAAACCAAACCAAACGAAACGAAACCAAACCAAACCAAACCAAACCAAACCTAACTTAACCTAATCTAACATAACCTAACCTAACATAACCTAACCTAACCTAACCTAACCAAACCAAACCAAACCAAACCAAACAAAACCTAACCTAAACTAACCTAACTTAACCTAACCTAACCTAACCTAACCTAACCTAACCTATCCCAACCCAAACCAACCTAACCCAAGCTAACCTAACCTACCCTAACCCAACCTAACCTAACCTAACCTAACCAAGCTAAACCAAACCAAACCAAACAAAACCAAACCAAACCAAACCAAAATAAACCAAACTAAACGAAACCAAACCAAACGAAACCAAACCAAACCAAACCAAACGAAACCAACCAAACCAAACCAAACGAAACGAAACCAAACCAAACCAAACCAAACCTAACCTAATCTAACCTAACCTAACCTAACCTAACCTAACCTAACCCAAACCAACCCAACCAAACAAAACCTAACCTAACCTAACCTAACCTAACCTAACCTAACCTAACCTAACCTAACCTAACCTAACCAAACCAAACCATACCAAACCAAACCATACGAAACCAGACCAAACCAAACCAAACCAAACCAAACCAAACCAAACCTTACCTAACCTAACCTAACCTAACCAAACCAAACCAAACCAAACCTTACCTAACCTAACCTAACCTAACCTAACCAACCTAACCTAACCTAACCAAACCTAACCTAACCTAACCTAATTAAATCAACCCTAACCTAATGTAACCTAACCTAACCTAACCCACCCCAACCCAACACAACCCAATCCAACACAACCCAAGCAACGCAACCCAACACAACCCAACCCAACACAACCCAACAAAACACAATCCCACATAACACAACCCAACCCAATGCAACCCAACCCAACCCAAACCAACCCAACACAACCCAACCCAACCCAACCCAACCCAACTCAACCGAGCCTAACCTAGCCTAAACTAAACTAGCCTACCCTATCTTAGCCTAGCATAGCCTAGCCTAGCCTAGCCTAACGTAGCCTAGCATAGCCTAGCCAAGCCTAACGTAACCTAGCCTAACCTAACCTAACCTAACCTAACCTTACCTCACCTAACCTAACCTAACCTAATCTAACCCAACCTAACCTAACCTAACCTAACCAAACCAAACCAAACCAAACAAACCAAATCAAACCAAACCAAACCAAACCAGACCAAACCAGACCAACCCAAATCATACCTAACCTGACCAAACCTAACCTAACCTGACCTAACCTAACCTAACCTAATCTAACCTAACCTAACCTACCCAAACCTAACCAAACCTAACCAAACCTAACCAAACCTAACGAAACCAAACCAAACCAAACCAAACCAAACCAAACCAAACCAAACCAAACCTAACCTAAACTAACCTAAAATAAACTAACATAACCAATCAGATCAAACTTAACCAAACCAGACCAAACCAAAACAAATCAAACCAGACCAGACCAAACCAAGCCAAACCTAACCAAACTAAACCAAGCCAAACCAAACCAAAAAAAACCAAACCTAACCTAACCTAACGTAACCTAACCTAACCTAACCTAACCAATACAAACCAAACCAAACCAAACCAAACCTAACCTAACCTAACGTAATATAACCTAACCTAACCTAACCTACACTAACCTAAACTAACCTAACCGATCCGAACGACACCAAACCGAACCGAACCGAACGGAACGGAACCGAACCGAACCGAACCGAACCGAACCGTACTGAACCGAACCGAACCTAACCTAACCTAACCTAACCTAACCTCACCTCACCTAACTTAACCTAACCTAACCTAACCTAACCTAACCTAACCAAACCAAATTAAACCAAACCAAACCAAACAAAAGCAAACAAAATCTAACCTAACTTAACCTAACCTAACCTAACCTAACCTAACCTAACCCAACCTAACCTATCCTAACCAACCTAACCTAACCTAACCTAACTTAACCTAACCTAACCTACCCTAACCTAACCTAAGCTAACCTAATCTAACCTAACCTAACTTAATTCAACAAAACCTAACCATACCAAACCAAACCAAACCAAACCAAACCTAACCTAACCTAACCTAACCTAACAATACCAAACCAAACCAAACCAAACCAAACCTAACCAAATCTAACCCAACCTAACCTAACCTGACATATCCTAACCTAACTTAACCTAACCTAACCTAATCTAACCTAACCTAACCTAACCTAACCTAACCAAACCTAACCTAACCTAACCTAATTAAATCAACCTTAACCTAATGTAACCTAACCTAACCTAACCGAACCCAACCCAACACAACCCAACCCAACACAACCCAAGCAAACGCCACCCAACACAACCCAACCCAACACAACCCAACAAAACACAACCCAACACAACACAACCCAAACCAATGCAACCCAACCCAAACCCAAACCAACCCAACCCAACCCAACCCAACCCAACCCAACCCAACTCAACCGAGCCTAACCTAGCCTAAACTAAACTATCCTACCCTATCCTAGCCTAGCATAGCCTAGCCTAGCCTAGCCTAACCTAGCCTAACATAGCCTAGCCTAGCCTAACCTAACCTAGCCTAACCTAACCTAACCTAACCTAACTTTACCTCACCTAACCTAACCTAACCTAATCTAACCCAACCTAACCTAACCTAACCTAACCTAACCTAACCAAACCAAACCAAACCAAACCAAATCAAACCAAACCAAACCAAACCAGACCAAACCAAACCAACCCAAACCAAACCTAACCTGACCAAACTTAACCTAGCCTGTCCTAACCTAATCTAACCTAACCTAACCTAACCTAACCTACCCAAACCTAACTAAACCTAACAAAACCTAACCAAACCAAACCAAACCAAACCATCCAAACCAAACCAAACCTAACCTAACAAAACCAAATCATACCATACCAAACCAAACCAAACCTAACCAAACCTACCCAACCTAACCTAACCTAACCTAACCTAACCTAACCTAACCTAACCTAACCTAA
>NW_025727827.1:297500-300000 GCF_021461385.2 Schistocerca piceifrons | reverse complement strand
CTAACCCAACTTAACCTAAACTAACCTAACCAAACCACACCTTACCAAATCCAACCAAACCAAACCAAACCAAACCAAAACAAACCAAACCAAATGAAACCAAACCAAACCAAACGAAACGAAACCAAACCAAACCAAACGAAACCAAACCAAACCAAACCTAACCTAACCTAATAAAAAAAATCAAACCAAACCAAACCAAACCAAACCCAACCAAACCTACCCAACCTAACCTAACCTATCCTAACTTAACCTAACCTAACCTAACCTAACCTAACCCAACCTAACCTAACCTAACCTAACCTAACCTAACCTAACTTAACTTAACAACACCTAACCAAACCAAAACAAACCAAAGCAAACCTAACCTAACATAACCTAACCTATTTTAACCTAACAAAACAAAACCAAACAAAACCAAACCAAACCAAACAAAACCTGACCTAACCTAACCTAACCTAACCTAACCTAACCTAACCTAACCTAACCTAACCGAACCTAACCGAACCGAACCTAACCTAACCTAACCTAACCTAACCTAACCTAACCTAACCTAACCTAACCCAACCCAAACCAACCAAACCCAAACTAACCTAACCTATCCTAACACAACCTAACCTAACCTAACCAAACCAAACCAAACCAAACCACACCAAACCAAAATAAACCAAACTAAATGAAACCAAACCAAACGAAACCAAACCAAACCAAACCAAACTAAACCAAACGAATGAAACCAAATGAAACCAAACCAAACCAAACCAAACCTAACCTAACCTAACCTAACCTAACCCAACCTAACCTAACCTGACATAACCTAACCTAACTTAACCAAACCTAACCTAATCTAATCTAACCTAACCTAACCTAACCTAACCAAACCTAACCTAACCTAACCTAACCGAACCTAAGCTAACCTAACCTAACCTAAAGTAACCTAACCTAAACTAACCTAACCAAACCTAACCAAAGCAAACCAAGCCAAACCAAACCAAACCAAACCAAACCAAACCAACCAAACCAAACCAAACCTAACCTAACCTAACAAAACCAAATCATACCATACCAAACTAAACCAAACCTAACCAAACCTACCCAACATAACCTAACCTAACCTAACCTAACGAAACCAAACCAAACCAAACCAAACCAAACCAAACCAAACCATACCAAACCAAACCAAACCAAACCAAACCAAACCAAACCAAACCAAACCAAACCAAACCAAACCAAACGAAACCAAACCAAACCAAACCAAACCAAACCTATCCTAACCTAACCTAATAAAACCAAATAAAACCAAACCAAACCAAACCAAACCCAAACAAACCTACCCAACCTAACCTAACCTAACCTAACCTAACCTAACCTAACCTAACCTAACCTAACCTAACCTAACCTAACCTAACCTAACGAACCCAAACCAAACCAAACCAAACCAAAGCAAACCAAACCAAACCAAACGAAACGGAACCAAACCAATCCAAACCAAACCAAACCAAACCAAACCAAACCAAACCAAACCAAACCAAACCAAACCAAACCAAACCTAACCTAACCTAATAAAACCAAATCAAACCAAACCAAACCCAACCAAACCTACCCAACCTAACCTAACCTAACCTAACCTAACCTAACCTAACCTAACCTGGCGAAACCAAACCAAACCAAACCAAACCAAACCAAACCAAACCAAACGAAACCAAACCAAACCAAACCAACCAAATCAAACCAAACCAAACCAAACCAAACCAAACCAAACCAAACCTAACCTAACCTAACCTAACCCAACCTAGCCCAACCTAACCTAACCTAACCTAACCTAACCTAACCTAACCACACCTAACCAAACCAAACCAAACCAAACCAAACCAAAGCAAACCTAACCTAACCTAACCTAACCTATTTTAACCTAACAAAACAAAACCAATCCAAACCAAACCAAACCAAACAAAACCTAACCTATCCTAACCTTACCTAACCTAACCTAACCTAACCTAACCTAACCTAACCAAACCGAACCTAACCGAACCTATACTAACCTAACCTTACCTAACTTAACCTAACCTAACCCAACCGAACCCAACCTACCCCAAACTAACCTAACCTAACCTAACCCAACCTAACCTAACCTAACCTAACCAAACCAAACCAAACCAAACCAAACCAAACCAAACCAAAGAAATATAGACCAAACTAAACAAAACCAAACCAAACGAAACCAAACCAAACCAAAAAAAATGAAACCAACCAAACCAAACCAAACCAAACCAAACCAAACCAAACCCAACCAAACCAAACCAAACCTAACCTAACCTAACCTAACCTAACCTAACCTAACCAAACCTAATCTAACCTAACCAAACCAAACCAAACCATACCAAACCATACAAAACCAGACCAAACCAAACCAAACCAAACCAAACCTTACCTAACATAACCAAACCTAACCTAACCTAACCTACCCTAACCTAACCTAACCTAACCTAACCTAACGTAA
>NW_025727827.1:277500-280000 GCF_021461385.2 Schistocerca piceifrons | reverse complement strand
CAAACCAAACCAAACCTTACCTAACCTAACCTAACCTAACCTAACCTAACCTAACCTAATATAACCTAACCTAACTTAATTTAACAAAACCTAACCAAACCAAACCAAACCAAACCAAACCTAACCTAACCTAACCTGACCTAACCTAACCTAACCTAACCTAACCTAACGTAACCTAACCTAACCTAACCTGTCCTATCCTAACCCAACCTAACCTAACCGATCCTAACCAAACCAAACCAAACCAAACCAATGCAAACCTAACCTAACGTAACCTACCTGAAGAAAACCAAACCAAACCAAACCATACCTAAAATAACCTAACCTAACCAAACTTAACCTAACCTTACCTAACCTAACCCAACCTAACCTAACCTTACCAAACCAAACCAAACCTAACCAAACCAAACCAAATAAATAGAAACCAAAACCAAACCAAAGCAAACCAAACCAAACCTAACCTAACCTATCCTAAACTAACCTAACCTAACCTAACCTAACAAATCCAAACCAAAACAAACCAAACCAAACCTAACCACCCAAACCCAACCTACCCTAACCTGACATAACCTAACCTAACTTAACCTAACCTAACCTAATCGAAACTAACCTAACCTAACCTAACCTAACCTAACCTAACCTACCCAAACCTAACCAAACCTAAACAAACCAAAGCAAACCAAACCAAACCAAACCTAACCAAACCAAACCAAACCAAACCAAAACAAACCAAACCTATCCAAACCTAATCAAACCTAACCTAACCTAACCTACCCTAACCTAACATAACCTAACCTAACCTAACGTAATGTAACCCAACCCAACCCAACCTAACCCAACATTAACCCAACCTAACCAAACCAAAGCAAACCAAACCAAACCACACCAAACCAAACCAAACCAAACCAAACCAAAGCGAACCAAACCAAACCAAACAAAACCAAACCAAACCAAACCAAACCTAACCTAACCTAATTTGACATAACCTAACCTAACCTAACCTATCCTATCCTAACCTAATCTAACCTAACCAAACCAATCCAAACCAAACCAAACCAAACCAAACCAAACCTATGCAAAGCTAACGTAACGTAACCTAACCTAACAAAACCAAACCAAAGCAAACCAAACCTAACCTAACATATCGTAACCTAACCTAACCTAACCTAACCTAACTTAAACTAACCAAACCTAACCGAACCTAACCTAACCGAACCTAACCTAACCTAACCTAACCTAACCTAACCCAACTCAACCCAACCTAACCCAATTTAACCTAACCTAAAATGACCTAACCTAACCAAACCAAACCAAACCAAACCAAACCAAACCAAACCTAACCTAACCTAACCTAACCTAACCTAACAAAACCAAAACAAACCAAACCAAACCAAACCTAACCAAACCTAACCCAACCTAACCTAATCTGACATAACCTAACCTAACTTAACCTAACCTAACCTAATCTAACCTAACCTAACCTTAACTAACCTATCCTAACCAAACCAAACCAAACCAAACCAAACCAAACCGAACCAAACCTAACCTAATCTAACGTAACCTAACCTGACCTATTCTAACCAACCTATCTTAATCTAACCTAACCTAACCTATCCTAACCTATCCATACCTAACCAAACCTAAACAAACCAAACCGAACCAAACCTAACCAAATCAAACCTAACCAAACCAAAACAAACCAAACCTAACCAATCCTAATCAAACCCAACCTAACCTAACCTACCCTAACCTAACATAACCTAACCTAACCTAACGTAACGTAACCCAATACAACCCAACCTAACCCAACATAAACCCTACCTAACCAAACCAAACCAAACCAAACCAAACCAAACCTAAAATAACCTAACCTAAACTAACCTAACCTAACCTAACCTAACCTAGCCTAACCTATACTAACCTAACCTAACCTAACAAATCCTAACCAAACCAAACCAAACCAAACCAAAAAAAACCATACCAATGCAAACCTAACCTAACGTAACCTAGCCGAAGAAAACCAAACCAAACCAAACCAAACCTAACCTAACCTAACTTAACCAAACCTAAGCTAACCTAACCTAACCTAACCTAACCTAACCTAACCTTACCAAACCAAACCAAACCAAACCAGACAAATCGAAACCAAAACCAAACCAAACCAAACCAAACCAAACCAAACCTAACCTAACCTGACCTAACCTAACCTAACCTAACCTAACCTGACCTAACCTAAACTAACCTAAGCTAACCTAACCTAACCAAACCTAACCAAGCCAAACCAAACCAAACCAAACTAAACCAAACCAACCAAACGAAACTAAACGTAACCTAACCTAACCTAACGTAACAAAACCAAATCCTACCATACCAAACCAAACCAAACCTAACCAAACCAACCCAAGCTAACCTAACCTAACCTAACCTAACCTAAACTAACCTAACCTAACCTAACCTATCCTAACTAAACCAAACCAAACCAAACCAAACCATACCAAAC
>NW_025727827.1:0-95000 GCF_021461385.2 Schistocerca piceifrons | reverse complement strand
CCTCCAGCCGACTTGTCTCCAAGGGTCAATAGCTACCTCGGGCACCTTATGATCGTTCTGCTGTGAGTCTAGATTTTCGAACCCGACGCAAAACTGATAGTTAATTGTAACGATCAGGGCCTCCTAATGACCATGGAACACTCTAATTGAGTCGGGATTCAATACATCCTCCTCCAGCCGACTTTTCTCCAAGGGGATTTTGCTGCATCGGGCTGCATGTGGTCCGTCTCCTGTGAGTCTAGATTTTCGAATCCGACGCGAAACTGATAGTTAATTGTAACGTTCAGGGCCTCCTAATGACGATGGAACACTCAAATTGCGTCGAGATTCAATACATCGGCCTCCAGCCGACTTGTCTCCAAGGGTCTATTGCTGCCTCGGACGCCTTATGGTCGTTCTCCTGTGGGTCTAGATTTTCGAATCCGACGCAAAAATGATAGTTAATTGTAACGTTCAGGGCCAAAATTGCCGATGGAACACTCAAATAGCGTCGAGATTCACTACATCGTCCTCCAGCCGACTTGTCTCCAAGGGTCTATTGCTGAATCGTGCACCGATGTATTGCATCTCGACGCAATGTGAATGAGCCATCGTCATTAGGAGGAGCTGAACGTTACAATTAATTTTCAGTTATGCGTCGGGTTCGCAAATCTAGACTCACTGGTGAAGGACCATACGGTGCCCGAGGGAGCAATATCCCCTTGGAGACCAGTCCGCTGGAGGCCGATGTATTGAATCTCGACGCAATTTGAGTGTTCCATCGTCAGTAGGAGGCCCTGAACGGTACAATTAACTATCAGTTTTTCGTCGGATTCAAAAATCTAGACACACAGGGGACGGACCATTTGTTGCCCGAGGCAGCACCATCCCCTTGGAGACAAATCAGCTGGATGACGAAGTATTGAATCTCGACGCAATTTCAGTGTACTATCGTCATCAGGAGGCGCTGAACGTTACAATTCACTGTCATTTTTGCGTCAAAAATCTAGACTCACAGGAGAACGACCATAAGGTGCCCGAGACAGCAATAGACCCTTGGAGACAAGTCGGCTGGAGGCCAATGTATTGAATTTCGACGCAATTTGAGTGTTCCATCGGCATTATTGGCCCTGAACGTTACAATTAACAATCAGTTTCGCGTCGGATTCGAAAATCTAGACTCACAGGAGACGGACCACATGGAGCACGAAGCAGCAATATCCCCTTGAAAACAATTCGGCTGGAGGTCGATGTATTGACTCTCGACGCAATTTGAGTGTTCCATCGTCATATGGAGGCCCTGAACATTAAAATTAACCATCGGTTTTGCATCGGATTCTAAAATGTAGACTCACAGGGGTACGACCCGAGGCAGCAATAGACCCTTGGAGACAAATCGGCTGAATGCCGATGTATTCAATCTCGATGCAATTTGACTGTTCCATCGTCATTAGGAAGCCTTGAACGTTACAATTAACAATCAGTTTCGCGTAGGAATCGAAAAACTAGACTCACAGGAGAGCGAACATCGGAGGCCCGAGGCAGTAATACCCCATGGAGACAAGTCGGCTGGAGGACGATGTATTGAATTTCGACGCAATTTAAGTGTTCCATCGTCATTAGGAGGCCCTGGACGTTACAATTAACTATCAGTCTCGCGTCGGATTCGAAAATCTAGACTCACAGGAGACGGACCACATGGAGCCCGAGGCATCAATATCCCCTTGGAGACAAGTCGGCTGAAGGCCGATGTATTGAATCTCGACTCATTTTGAGTGTTCCATCGTCATTATGTGGCCCTGATCGTTACAATTAACTATCAGTTTTGCGTCGGGTTCGAAAATCCAGACTCACAGCAGAACGATCATAAGGTGCCCGAGGTAGCTATTGACCCTTGGAGACAAGTCGGCTGGAGGACGATTTATTGGATCGCGACGGAATTTGAGTGTTCCATCGTCATTAGGAGGCCCTGAACGTTACAATTAACTATCAGTTTTGCGTCGGATTCGAAAATCTAGCCTCACAGGAGACGGACCATAAGGTGCACGAGGCAGCAATATCCCCTTGGAGACCAGTCCGTTGGAGGACGATGTATTGAATCTCGACGCAATTTGAGTGTTCCATCGTCATTAGGAGGCCCTGAACGTTACTATTAACTATCAGTCTCGCGTCGGATTCAAAAATCTAGACTCACAGGAGACGGACTACATGGAGCCCGAGGCAGTTAGACAAGTCGGCTGGAGGTCGATGTATTGAATCACGACGCAATTTGAGTGTTCTATCGTCATTAGGAGGTCCTGAGCATTATTATTAACTATCAGTTTTGCGTCGGATTCTAAAATGTAGGCTCACAGGGGAACGACCATACGGTGCCCGAGGCAGCAATAGACCCTTGGAGTCAAATCGGCTGAATCCCGATGTATTAAATCTCGACGCAATTTGAGTGTTCCATCGTCATTAGGAAACCCTGAACGTTACAATTAACAGTTTCGCGCCGGATTCGAAAATCTAGACTCACAGGAGAGCGAACAAAAGAGGCCCGAGGCAGTAATATCCCCATGGAGACAAGTCGGCTGGAGGACGATGTAATTAATCTCGACGCAATTTGAGTGTTTCATCGTCATTAGGAGGCACTGAACGTTACAATTAACTATCATTTTTGCGTCGGATTCGAAAATCTAGACCCACAGGAGAACGACTATAAGGCGTCCGAGGGAGCAATAGACCCTTGGAGACAAGTCGACTGGAGGACGATGTATCGGATCCCGACGCAGTTTGAGTGTTCCATCGTCATTAGGAGGCCCTGAACGTTAGAATTAACTATCATTTTAGCGTCGGATTCGAAATTCTATTCACAGGAGAACGACCATATGGTGCCCGAAGCAGGAATCGAGACTCACAGGAGAACGATCATAAGGTGCCCCAGGCAACAATAGACGCTTGGAGACAAGTCGGGTGGAGGACGATGTATTGGATCGCGACGCAATTTGAGTGTTCCATCGTATCTAGGAGGCCATGAATGTTTCAATTAACTATATGTTTTTCGTCGGATTCGAAAATCTAGACTCACTGGAGACGGACTATAAGGTTCCGAAAGCTGTAAAATCCCCTTGGGGACCAATCCGCTGGAGGATGATGTATTGGATCGCGACGCAATTTGAGTGTTCCATCGTTATTAGGAGGCCCTGAACGTTACAATTAACAATCAGTTTTGCGTGGGGTTCGAAAATCTAGACTCACAGGAGAACGATCATATTGTGCCCGAGGCAGCAATAGACCCTTGGAGACAAGTCGCCTGGAGGACGATGTATCGGATCCCGACGCAGTTTGAGTGTTCCATCGTCATTAGGAGGCCCTGAACGTTAGAATTAACTATCAGTTTAGCGTCGGATTCGAAAATCTAGACTCACAGGAGAATGATCATAAGGTGCCCGAGGCAGCAATGGACCCTTGGAGACAAGTCGGCTGAAGGACGATGTATAGAAACTCGACGCAATTTCGGTGTTCCATCGTCTTTAGGAGGCCCTGAACTTTACAATTAACTATAAGTTTTTCGTCGGATTCGAAAATCTAGACTCACTGGAGACGGACCATAAGGTTCCGGAAGCAGCAATATCCCCTTGGAGACCATGCCGCTGGAGGACGATGTATTGGATCGCGACGCAATTTGAGTGTTCCATCGTCATTAGGAGGCCCTGAACATTACAATTAACAATCAGTATCGCGTCGGATTTGAAAATCTAGACTCACAGGAGAGCGACCATAAGGAGCCCGAGGCAGCAAAATCCCCATGAGAACAAGTCAGCTGGAAGACGATATATTGAATCTCGACGCAATTAGAGTGTTCCATCGTAATTAGGAGGCCCTGAGCGTTACAATTAACTATCAGTTTTGCGTCGCATTCGAATACGTAGAATCACCGGAGACGAACCATGTGGTGCCCGAGGCAGCGATATCCCTTGGAGACAAGTCGGCAGGAGGACGATGTAGTGAATCTCGACGCAATTTGAGTGTTCCATCGTCATTAGGATGTGCTGAACGATGCAATTAAATACCATTTTTGCGTCGGATTCCTAATTCTAGACTCACAGGTAAAGGACCATATGGTGCCGAGGCAGCAATATCCCCTTCTAGGCAAGTCGGCTGGAGGTCGATGTATGAATCTCGACGCAATTTGAGTGATCCATCGTCGATAGGAGGCCCGGAAAATAACAATTAACTATCAGTTTTTCGTCGGATTCTAAAATCTAGACTCACAGGGGAACGACTATAAGGTGCCCGAGGCAGCCATAGACCCTTCTAGACAAATCGGCTGAATGCCGATGTATTGAATCTCGACGCAATTTGAGTGTTCCATCGTCATTAGAAGGCCCTGAACGTTACAATTAACTATCATTTTTGCGTCGGATTCGAAAATCTAGACAACCAGGAGAACGAACATAAGGTGCCCGAGGCAGCAATAGACCCTTCAGACAAGTCGGCTGGAAAACGATGTATTGACTCTCGAGGCAATTTGAATGATCCATCGTCATTAGGAGGCCCTGAATGTTACAATTAACTATCAGTTTTACGTCGGATTCGAAAATCTAGACTCACTGGAGACGGACCATAAGGTGCCCGACTCAGCAATATCCCCTAGGAGACCAGTCCGCTGGAGGACGATGTATTGTATCGCGACGCAATTTGAGTGCTCCATCGTCATTAGGAGGCCCTGAACGATAAAATTAACTATCCGTTTCGCGTCGGATTCGAAAGTCTAGACTCACACGAGAAGGACCATACGGTGCCCGAGGCAGCAATATCCCCTAGGAACAAGTCGGCTGGAAGACGATGTATTGAATCTCGACGCAATTTGAGTGTTCCATCGTCATTATGAGGCCCTGATCGTTACAATTAACTAACTGTTTTGCGCCGGATTCGAAAATCTAGACTCATAGGAGAACGACCATAAGGAGCCCGAGGCAGCAATAGACTCTTGGAGACAAGTCGGCTGAAGGACGATGTGTTGCATCTCGACGCAATTTGAGTGTCCCATCGTCATTAGGAGTCCCTGAACGTTACAATTAACTATCAGTTTCGCGTCTGATTCGAAAATCTAGACTCACAGGAGACGGACCACATGGAGCCCGAGGCGGCAATATCCCCTTGTAGTCAAGTCGGCTGGAGGTCGATGTATTGAATCTCGACGCAATTTGAGTGTTCCATCGTCAATCAGTTTCGGATTGGAAAATCTACTCACAGTAGAGCGGCCATAAGGAGCCCTAGGCACCAACATCCCCTTGGAGACCAGTCCGCTGGAGGACGACGTGTTGAATCGCGACGCATTTTGAGTGCTCCATCGTCTATAGGAGACCCTGAACGTTACAATTAACTATCAGTTATGCGTCGGATTTGAAAATCTAGACTCACAGGAGAACGACCATAAGGTGCCCGAGGCAGCAATAAACCCTTGGAGAATAGTCGGCTGAAGGACGATATATTGAATCTCGACGCAATTTGAGTGTTCCATCGTCATTTTGAGGCCCTGAGAGTTACAATTAACAATCAGTTTAGCGTCGGATTAGAATATTTAGACTCACAGGAGAACGACCATAAGGTGTCCGAGGCAGCAATAGACCCTTGGAGAGAAGTCGGCTGAAGGACGATGTATTGAATCTCGACGCAATTTGAGTGTTCCATCGTCTTTAGGAGGCCCTGAAAGTTACAATTAACAATTAATTTCGCGTCGGATTCGAAAATCTATACTCACAGAAGACGGACCACATGGAGCCCGAGGCGGCAATATCCCCATGTAGACAAGTCGGCTGGGGGTAGATGTATTGACTCTCGACACAATTAGTGTGTTTCATCGTCATTAGGAGGCGCTGAACGTTACAATTAACAATCAGTTTCTGGTCGGATTTGACAATCTGGACTCACAGGAGAGCGACCATAAGAAGCCCGAGACAGCAATATCGCCATGGAGACAAGTCGGCTGAAGGACGATGTATTGCATCTCGACACAATTTGAGTGCTCCATCGTCATTTGGAAGCCCTGAAAGTTGCAATTAACTGTCAGTTTCGCGTCGGATTCAAAAATCTAGACTCACAGGAGACGAACTACATGGAGCCCGAGGCAGTTAGACAAGTCGGCTGGAGGTCGATGTATTGAATCACGACGCTGTTTGAGTGTTCTATCGTCATTAGGAGGTGCTGAGCATTACAATTAACTATCAGTTTTGCGTCGGATTCTAAAATGTAGGCTCACAGGGGAACGACCATACGGTGCCCGAGGCAGTAATAGACCCTTGGAGACAGAACGACTATAAGGCGTCCGAGGGAGCAATAGACCCTTGCAGACAAGTCGGCTGGAGGCCAATGTATTGAATCTCGACGCAATTTGAGTGTTCCATCGTCATTAGCAGGCCCTGAACGTTACAATTAACTATCAGTTTCGCGTCAGATTCGAAAATCTGGACTCACAGGAGACGGACCACATGCAGCCCGAGGCAGCAAATTCCCCTTGGAGACAAGTTGGCTGGAGGAGGATGTATTGAATCCCGACTCAATTTGAGTGTTCCATGGTCATTAGGAGGCCCTGAATGTTACAATAAACTATCAGGTTTTCGTCGGATTCGAAAATCTAGACTCACTGGAGACGGACCATAAGGTGCCGACAAAGCAATATCCCCTTGGAGACCACTCCGCTGGAGGACGATGTATTGAACCTCGACGCAATTTGAGTGTTCCATCGTCATTAGGAGGCCCTGAACGTTACAATTAACAATGAGTTTCGCGTCGGAATCGAAAATCTAGACCCACAGCAGACGCCCTATGCAGCAATATCCCCTTGTAGACATGTCAGCTGGAAGTCGATGTATTGACTCTCGACGCAACTTGAGAGTTCCATCGTCATTAAGAGGCCCTGAACATTACAATTAACTATCAGTTTTGCGTCGGATTCGAAAATCTAGACTCACCGGAGAACCACCGTAAGGTGCCAGAGGCAGCAACAGACCCTTGGAAACAAGTCGGCTGGAGGCCGATGTATTGAATCTCGACCCAATTTGAGTGTTCCATCGTCATTAGGAGGCCCTGAACGTTACAATTAACAATGAGTTTCGCGTCGGATTCGAAAATCTAGACCCACAGGAGACGGACCACATGGAGCCCTATGCAGCAATATCCCCTTCTAGACAAGTCAGCTGGAAGTCGATGTATTGACTCTCGACGCAATTTGAGAGTTCCATCGTCATTAAGAGGCCCTGAACATTACAATTAACTATCAGTTTTGCGTCGGATTCGAAAATCTAGACTCACCGGAGAACGACCGTAAGGTGCCAGAGGCAGCAACAGACCCTTGAAGACAAGTCGGCTGGAGGCCGATGTATTGAATCTCGACGCAATTTGAGTGTTCCATCGACATTAGGAGGCCCTGAACGTTACAATTAACTATCATTTTAGCGTCGGATTCGAAATTCTATTCACAGGAGAACGACCATATGGTGCCCGAAGCAGCAATCGAGACTCACAGGAGAACGATCATAAGGTGCCCCAGGCAGCAATAGTCGCTTGGAGACAAGTCGGCTGGAGGACGATGTATTGGATCGCGACGCAGTTTGAGTGTTCCATCGTATCTAGGAGGCCCTGAATGTTACAATTAACTATATGTTTTTCGTCGGATTCGAAAATCTAGACTTACTGGAGATGGACTATAAGGTTCCGAAAGCTGCAAAATCCCCTTGGGGACCAATCCGCTGGAGGACGATGTATTGGATCGCGACGCTATTTGAGTGTTCCATCGTTAGTAGGAGGCCCTGAACGTTACAATTAACAATCAGTTTTGCGTGGGGTTCGAAAATCTAGACTCACAGGAGAACGACCATAAGGTGCCCGAGGCAGCAGTAGACCTTTGGAGACATGTCGGCTGAAGGACGATGTATAGAAACTCGACGCAATTTCGGTGTTCCATCGTCTTTAGGAGGCCCTGAACTTTACAAATTAACTATAAGTTTTTCGTCGGATTCGAAAATCTTGACTCACTGGAGACGGACCATAAGGTTCCGGAAGCAGCAATATCCCCTTGGAGACCAGGCCGCTGGAGGAAGATGTATTGAATCGCGACGCATTTTGAGTGCTCCATCGTCATTAGGAGACCCTGAACGTTACAATTAACTATCAGTTATGCGTCGGATCGAAGGAGAACGACCATAAGGTGCCCGAGGCAGCAACAGACCCTTGGAGACAAGTTGGCTGGAGGCCGCTGTATTGAATATTGACGCAATTTGAGTGTTCCATCGTCATTAGGAGGCGCTGAACGTTACAATTAACTATCATTTTTGAGTCGGATTCGAAAATCTAGACTCACTAGAGACGGACCTTAAGGTCCGGAAGCAGCAATATCCCCTTGGAGACCAGTCCGCTGGAGGACGATGTATTGAATATCGACGCAATTAGAGTGTTCCATCGTAATTAGGAGGCCCTGAACGTTACAATTGACTATGAGTTTTGCATCGGATTCGAAAATCTAGACTCACAGGTGAACGATCATAAGGTGCCCGAGGCGGCAATATCCCCTTGTAGACAAATCGGCTGGAGGTCGATATATTGACTCTCGACACAATCTTAGTGTTCCATCGTAAATTGGACGCCCTGAATGTTACAATTAACTATAAGTTTTTCGTCGGATTGGAAATTCTAGACTCACTGGAGACCGACCTTAAGGTTCCGGAAGCAGCAGTATCCCCTTGGAGACCAGTCCGCTGGAGGACGATGTATTGGATCGCGATGCAATTTGAGTGTTCCATCGTAACTAGGAGGCTATGTATGTTATAATTAACTATAAGTTTTTCGTCGGATTCGAAAATATAGACTCACTGGAGACGGACCATATGGTTCCGGAAGCAGCAATATCCCCATGGAGACCAGTCCGCTGGAGGACGATGTGTTGAATCGCGACGCAATTTGAGTGCTCCAGCGTCATTTGGAGGCCCTGAACGGTACAATTAACTATCAGTTTCGCGTCGGATTCGAAAATCTAAACTTGCAGGAGAAGGACCGTATGGTGCCCGAGGCAGCAATATCCCCTTGGAGACAAGTCGGCTGAAGGACGATGTATTGAATCTCCACGCAATTTGAGTGTTCCATCGTCTTTAGGAGGCCCTGAACGTTATAATTAACTATTAGTTTTTCGTCGGATTCGAAAATCTAGACTCACTGGAGACGGACCATAAGGTTCCGGAAGCAGCAATATCCCCTTGGAGACCAGGCCGCTGGAGGACGATGTATTGAATCGCGACGCATTTTGAGTGCTCCATCATCATTAGGAGGCCCTGATCGTTACAATTAACTATCAGTTTTTCGTCGGATTCGAAAATCCTGACTCACTGGAGACGGACAATAAGGTGCCTGAGGCAGCACTATCCCATTGGAGACCAGTCCACTGGAGGTCGATGTATTAAATCTCGACACAATTTGAGTGTTCCATGGTCGATAGGAGGCCCGAAACATAACAATTAACTATCAGTTTTTCGTCGGATTCTAAAATCTAGACTCACAGGGGAACAACTATAAGGTGCCCGAGGCAGCAATAGACCCTTGTAGACAAATCGGCTGAATGCCGATGTATTGAATCTCGACGCAAGTTGAGTGTTCCATCGTCATTAGAAGGCCCTGAGAGTTACAATTAACTATCATTTTTGCGTCGGATTCGAAAATCTAGACACTCAGGAGAACGAACATAAGGTGCCCGAGGCAGCAATAGGCCCTTCAGACAAGTCGGCTGGAAAACGATGTACTGACTCTCGAGGATATTTGAATGATCCATCGTCATTAGGAGGCCCTGAATGTTACAATTAACTATCAGTTATTCGTCGGATTCGAAAATCTAGACTCACTGGAGACGGACCATAAGGTGCCCGACTCAGCAATATCCCCTAGGAGACCAGTCCGCTGGAGGACGATGTATTGAATCGCGACGCAATTAGAGTGCTCCATCGTCATTAGGAGGCCCTGAACGTTACAATTAACTATCAGTTTCGCGTCGGATTAGAAAGTCTAGACCCACAGGAGAAAGACCATACGGTGCCCGAGGCAGCAATATCCCCTTGGAACAAGTACATGTATTGAATCTCGACGCAATTTGAGTGTTCCATCGCCATTATGAGGCCCTGATCGTTACAATTAACTAACTGTTTTGCGCCGGATTCGAAAATCTAGACTCATAGGAGAACGACCATAAGGAGCCCGAGGCAGCAATAGACTCTTGGAGACAAGTCGGCTGAAGGACGATGTATTGCATCTCGACGCAATTTGAGAGTCCCATCGTCATTAGGAGTCCCTGAACGTTACAATTAACTATTAGTTTCGCGTCTGATTCGAAAATCTAGACTCACAGGAGACGGACCATAAGGTCCGGAAGCAGCAATATCCCCTTGGACACCAGTCCGCTGGAGGACGATGTATTGAATCGCGACGCAATTTGAGTGTTCCATCGTCTTTAGGAGGCCATGAAAATTTCAATTAACTATCAGTTTCGCGTCGGATTCGAAAATCTAGACTCACAGGAGACGGACCACATGGAGCCCGAGGCGGCAATATCCCCTTGTGGAAAAGTCGGCTGGAGGTCGATGTATTGACTCTCGACACAATCTTAGTGTTCCATCGTCATTAGGAGGCCCTGAACGTTGCAATTAACAATCAGTTTCCCGTCGGATTTGAAAATCTAGACTCACAGGAGAGCGACCATAAGGAGCCCGAGGCAGCAATATCCGCATGAAAACAAGTCAGCTGGAAGACGGTATATTGAATCTCGACGCAATTAGAGTGTTCCATCGTCATTAGGAGTCCCTGAACGTTACAATTAGCTATCAGTTTCGCGTCTGATTCGAAAATCTAGACTCACAGGAGACGGACCATAAGGTCCGGAAGCAGCAATATCCCCTTGGAGACCAGTCCGCTGGAAGACGGTGTATTGAATCGCGACGCAATTTGAGTGCTCCATCGTCATTATGAGACCCTGAACGTTACAATTAACTATCAGTTTCGCTTCGGATTCGAAAATCTTGACTTATAGGAAAAAGACCGTATGGTGCCCGAGGCAGCAATATCCCCTTGGAGACAAATCAGCTGAAGGACGATGTATTGAATCCTGACGCAATTTGAGTGCTCCATCGTCATTATTCGGCCCTGAACGTTACAATTAACTGTCATTATCCCGTCTGATTCGAAAATCTAGTATTACAGGTGAACGATCATAAGGTGCACCAGGCAGCAATAGACGATTGGAGGAAGTCGGCTGGAGGACGATGTTTTGGATCGGGACGCAATGAGAGTGTTCTATCGTAACTAGGAGGCCCTGAATGGTACAATTAACTATAAGTTTTTCGTCGGATTGGAAATTCCAGACTCACTGGACACGGACCTTAAGGTTCCGGAAGCAGCAGTATCCCCTTGGAGACCAGTCCGCTGGAGGACGATGGATTGGATCGCGACGCAATTTGAGTGTTCTATCGTCATTAGGAGGCCCTGAACGTTACAATTAACTATCAGTTTTGCGTCGGATTAGAAAATCTAGAGTCACAGGAGAACGTTCATAAGGTGCCCGAGGCAGCAATAGGCCCTTGGAGACAAGTCGGCTGGAGGACCATGTATTGAATCGCGACGCAATTTGAGAGATCCATCGTCATTAGGAGGCCTTGAACGATACAATTAACAATCATTTTCGCGTCGGATTCGAAAATCTAGACTCACAGGAGATGGACCGTATGGTCCCTGAGGCAGCAATATCCTCTTGGAGACAGGTCGGCTGGCAGTCGATGTATTGAATCTCGACGCAATTTGAGTGTTCCATCGTCATTAGGAGGCGCTGAACGTTACAATTAACTGTCAGTTTTGCGTCGGGTTCGAAAATCTAGACTCACTGGAGAACGTTCATATAGTGCCCGAGGCAACAATAGACCCTTGGAGACAAGTCGCCTGGAGGACGATGTATCGGATCCCGACGCAATTTGAGTTTCCATCGTCATTAGGAGGCCCTGAATGTTACAATTATCTATCAGTTTTTCGTCGGATTCGAAAATCTAGACTCACATAAGGTGACCGTGGCAACGATATCCCCTTGGAGACCTGTCTGCTGGAGGACGATGTATTGAATCGCGACGCAAATTGAGTGCTGCATCGTCATTAGGAGGCCATGAACGTTACAATTAACTATCAGTATATCGCCGGATTCGAAAATCTAGACTCACAGGACACGGAACACATGGAACCCGAGGCAGCATATCCCCTTCTAGACAAGTGGGCTGGAGGTCCATGTATTGACTCTCGACGCAAATTGAGTGTTCCATCGTCATTAGGAGTCGCTGAACGTAACAATTGACTATCATTTTTGCGTCGGATTTGAAAATCTAGACACACAGGAGACGAACCATATGTTGCCCGAGGCAGCAAAATCCCCTTGGAGACAAATCGGCTGAATGGCGACGTATTGAATCTCGACGCAATTTGAGTGTTCCATCGTTATTAGGAGCCCTGAACGTTACAATTAACTATCATTTTTGCGTCGGATTCGAAAATCTATACTGACAGGAGAACGACCATAAGGTGCCCGAGGCAGCAACAGCCCCTTGGATACAAGTTAGCTGGATTCCGATGTATAAAATCTTGACGCAATTTGAGTGTCCCATCGTCATTAGGAGGCACTGAACGTTATAATTTACAATCAGTTTTGCGTCGGATTAGAAAATCTAGTCTCACAGGAGATCGACCATAAGGTGCCCGAGGCAGGAATAGACCATTGGAGACAAGTCGGCAGGAGGACGATGTATTGACACACGATGCTATTTGAGTGTTCCATCGTCATTAGGAGGCACTGAACGTTACAATCAACAATCAGTTTCGCGTCGGATTTCAAAATCTAGACTCACAGTAGGGCGACCATAAGGAGCCCGAGGCAGCAATATACCCTTGGAGACAAGTCAGCTGAAGGACGATGTATTGAATACCCCCTTGTAGACAAGTCGGCTGGAGGTCGATGTATTGACTCTCGACACAATCTTAGTGTTCCATTGTCATTAGGAGGCCCTGATCGTTACAATTAACAATCAGTTTCGCGTCGGATTTCAAAATCTAGACTCACAGGAGAGCGACCATAAGGAGCCCGAGGCAGCAATATCCCCTTGAAAACAAGTCAGCTGGAAGACGATATAATCAATCTCGACGCAATTAGTGTGTTCCATCGTATTTAGGAGGCCCTGAACGTTACAATTAACTATGAGTTTTGCATCGGATTCGAAAATCTAGACTCACAGGTGAACGATCATAAGGAGCCCGAGGCAGCAATATCCCCAAGATAACAAGTCAGCTGGAAGACGATATATTGAATCTCGACGCAATTAGAGTGTTCCATCGTAATTAGGAGGCCTTGAACGTTACAATTAACTATGAGTTTTGCATTGGATTCGAAAATCTAGACTCACAGGTGAACGATCATAAGGTGCCCCAGGCAGCAATAACTATCATTTTTGCATCGGATTCGAAAATGTAGACTCACAGGAGATCGATCATAAGGTGCCCGGGGCAGGAATACACCCTTGGAGACAAGTCGGCTGGAGGACGATGTATTGACACTCGACGCAATTTCAGTGTTCCATCGTCATTAGGAGGCGCTGAAAATTACAATTAACTATCATTTTAGCGTCGGATTCGAAAATCTACTCACAGGAGAAGGATCATATGGTGCCCGAAACAGTAATATCCCCTTGGATACAAGTCGGCTGGAAGACGATGTATAGAATCGCGATTCAATTTGAGTGTTCCATCGTCAATAGGAGGCCCTGAACGTTACATTTAACAATCAGTTTTGCGTCGGATGAGAAAATTTAGACTCACAGGAGAACGACCATAAGGTGCCCGAGGCAGCAATAGACGCTTGGAGACAATTCGGCTGGTGGATGATGTATTGAATCGCGACGCAATTTGAGAGATCCATCGTCATTATGAGGCCCTGAACGTTACAATTAACTATCATTATCGCGTCGGAATCGAAAATCTAGACTTACAGGTGAACGATCATAAGGTGCCCCAGGCACCAATAGACGCTTGGAGCAAGTCGGCTGGAGGACGATGTTTTGGATCGCGACGCAATAAGAGTGTTCCATCGTCATTAGGAGGTGTTGAACGTTACAATTAACTGTCAGTTTTGCGTAGGGTTCGAAAATCTAGACTCACTGGAGAACGAACATATATTGCCCGAGGCAAAAATAGACCCTTGGAGACAAGTCGCCTGGAGGACGATGTTTCGGATCCCGACGCAATTTCAGTTTCCATCGTCAATAGGAGGATCTGAATCTTACAATTATCTATCAGTTTTTCGTCGGGTTCGAAAATCTAGACTCTCATAAGGTGCCCGTGGCAACGATATCCCCTTGGAGACCAGTCCGCTGGAGGACGATGTATTGAATCGCGACGCAATTTGAGTGCTGCATCGTCATTAGGAGGCCATGAACGTTACAATTAACTATCAGTATATCGTCGGATTCGAAAATCTAGAATCACAGGACACGGAACACATGGAACCCGATGCAGCATATCCCCTTCTTGACAAGTGGACTGGAGGTCCATGTATTGACTCTCGACGCTAATTGAGTGTTCCATCGTCATTAGGAGTCGCTGATTGTAACAATTGACGATTATTTTTGCGTCGGATTCGAAAATGTAGACACACGGGAGACGAACCATATGTTGCCCGAGGCAGCAATATCCCCTTGGAGACAAATCGGCTGAATGGCGATGTATTGAATCTCGACGCAATTTGAGTGTTCCATCGTTATTAGGAGGCCCGGAACGTTAGAATTAACTGTCATTTTTGCGTCGGATTCGAAAATCTAGACTCACAGGTGAACGATCATAAGGTGCCCCAGGCAGCAATAACTATCATTTTTGCGTCGGATTCGAAAATGTAGACTCACAGGAGATCGATCATAAGGTGCCCGGGGCAGGAATAGACCCTTGGAGACAAGTCGGCTGGAGGACGATGTATTGACACTCGACGCAATTTGAGTGTTCCATCGTCATTAGGAGGCGCTGAAAATTACAATTAACTATCATTTTAGCGTCGGATTCGAAAATCTACTCACAGGAGAAGGATCATATGGTGCCCGAAACAGTAATATCCCCTTGGATACAAGTTGGCTGGAAGACGAAGTATTGAATCGCGATTCAATTTGAGTGTTCCATCGTCAATAGGAGGCCCTGAACGTTACATTTAACAATCAGTTTTGCGTCGGATGAGAAAATTTAGACTCACAGGAGAACGACCATAAGGTGCCCGAGGCAGCAATAGACGCTTGGAGACAATTCGGCTGGTGGATGATGTATTGAATCGCGACGCAATTTGAGAGATCCATCGTCATTATGAGGCCCTGAACGTTACAATTAACTATCATTATCGCGTCGGAATCGAAAATCTAGACTTACAGGTGAACGATCATAAGGTGCCCCAGGCAGCAATAGACGCTTGGAGCAAGTCGGCTGGAGGACGATGTTTTGGATCGCGACGCAATAAGAGTGTTCCATCGTCATTAGGAGGTGTTGAACGTTACAATTAACTGTCAGTTTTGCGTAGGGTTCGAAAATCTAGACTCACTGGAGAACGAACATATATTGCCCGAGGCAAAAATAGACCCTTGGAGACAAGTCGCCTGGAGGACGATGTTTCGGATCCCGACGCAATTTCAGTTTCCATCGTCAATAGGAGGATCTGAATCTTACAATTATCTATCAGTTTTTCGTCGGGTTCGAAAATCTAGACTCTCATAAGGTGCCCCGTGGCAACGATATCCCCTTGGAGACCAGTCCGCTGGAGGACGATGTATTGAATCGCGACGCAATTTGAGTGCTGCATCGTCATTAGGAGGCCATGAACGTTACAATTAACTATCAGTATATCGTCGGATTCGAAAATCTAGAATCACAGGACACGGAACACATGGAACCCGATGCAGCATATCCCCTTCTTGACAAGTGGACTGGAGGTCCATGTATTGACTCTCGACGCTAATTGAGTGTTCCATCGTCATTAGGAGTCGCTGATTGTAACAATTGACGATTATTTTTGCGTCGGATTCGAAAATGTAGACACACGGGAGACGAACCATATGTTGCCCGAGGCAGCAATATCCCCTCGGAGACAAATCGGCTGAATGGCGATGTATTGAATCTCGACGCAATTTGAGTGTTCCATCGTTATTAGGAGGCCCGGAACGTTAGAATTAACTGTCATTTTTGCGTCGGATTCGAAAATCTAGACTCACAGGTGAACGATCATAAGGTGCCCCAGGCAGCAATAACTATCATTTTTGCGTCGGATTCGAAAATGTAGACTCACAGGAGATCGATCATAAGGTGCCCGGGGCAGGAATAGACCCTTGGAGACAAGTCGGCTGGAGGACGATGTATTGACACTCGACGCAATTTGAGTGTTCCATCGTCATTAGGAGGCGCTGAAAGTTACAATTAACTATAATTTTAGCGTAGGATTCGAAAATCTACTCACAGGAGAAGGATCATATGGTGCCCGATACAGCAATATCGCCTTGGATACAAGTCGGCTGGAAGGACGATGTTTTGAATCTCGATTCAATTTGAGTGTTCCATCGTCATTAGGAGGCGCTGAACGTTACAATTAACTAACATTTTCGCGTCGGATTCCAAAACCTACTTACAGGGAAGTTCATATGGTGCTCGCGACAGCAATATCCCCTTGGATACAAGCCTGCAGGAGGACGATGTATTGAATCTCGACGCAATTTGAGTGTTCCATCGTCATTAGGAGGCCCTGAACGTTACAATTAACTATCAGTTATGCGTCGGATTCGAAAATGTAGACTAACAGGAGAACGCCTATAAGGTTGCCGAGGCAGCAACAGACCCTTGGAGACAAGTTAGCTGGATGCCGATGCATTGAATCTCGACGCAATTTGAGTGTTCCATCGTCATTAGGGGGCCCTGATCGTTACAATTAACTATCGTTTTTGACTCGGATTCGAAAATCTGGACTCAAAGGAGGACGACCATAAGGTGCCCGAGGCAGCAATAGACCTTTGGAGACGAGTCGGCTGAAGGGACGATGTATTGACTCTCGACGCAATTTGAGTGTTCCATCGTCAATAGGAGGCACTGAACCTTACAATTACCTATCATTTTAGCGTTGGATTCGAAAATCTACTCACAGGAGATGTTCATAGTGTGCCCGAGACAGCAATATCCCCTTGAATACAAGTCGGCTGTGGGTCGATGTATTGAATCTCGACGCATTTTTAGTGTACCATCGTCTTTAGGAGGCCCTGAACGTTACAATTAACTATCAGTTTCGCGTCGGATTCGAAAATCTAGACTCACACGAGACGGGCCACATGGAGCCCCAGGCGGCAATATCCCCTTGTAGGCAGGTCGGCTGGAGGCCGATGTATTGACTCTCGACACAATCTTAGTGTTCCATCGTCATTTGGAGGCATTGAGCGGTACAACTAACAATCAGTTTCGCGTCGGATTTTAAAATCTAGACTCACAGGTGAGCGACCATAAGGAGCCCGAGGCAGCAATATTCCAATGAAAACAAGTCAGCTGGAAGACGATATATTTAATCTCGACGCAATTAGAGTGTTCCATCGTAATTAGGAGGCCCTGTACGTTACAATTAACTATGAGTTTTGCATCGGATTCGAAAATCTAGACTCACAGGTGAACGATCATAAGGTGCCCGAGGCGGCAATATTCCCTTGTAGACAAGTCGGCTGGAGGTCGATGTATTGACTCTCGACACAATCTTAGTGTTCCATCGTAACTAGGAGGCCCTGAACGTTACAATTAACTATAAGTTTTTCGTCGGATTCGAAAATCCAGAATCACTGGAGACGGACCATAAGTTGCCCGAGGTAGCAATACCCCTTGGAGACAAATCGGCTGAATGGCGAAGTATTGAATCTCGACGCAATTTGAGTGTTCCATCGTTATTAGGAGGCTCTGAACGTTACAATTAACTATCATTTTTGCGTCGGATTAGAAAATCTAGACTTACAGGAGAACGATCATAAGGTGCCCCAGGCAGCAGTTGACGCTTGGAGACAAGTCTGCTGGAGGTCGATGTTTTGGATCGCGACGCAATTTGAGTGTTCCATCGTAACTAGGAGGCCCTGAATGTTACAATTAACTATAAGTTTTTCGTCGGATTGGAAATTCTAGACTCACTGGAGACGGACCATAAGGTTCCGGAAGCAGCAGTATCCCCTTGGAGACCAGTCCGCTGGAGGACGATGTATTGGATCGCGACGCAATTTGAGTGTTCCATCGTCATTAGGAGGCCCTGAACATTACAATTAACAATCAGTATCGCGTCGGATTTGAAAATCTAGACTCACAGGAGAGCGACCATAAGGAGCCCGAGGCAGCAAAATCCCCATGAGAACAAGTCAGCTGGAAGACGATATATTGAATCTCGACGCAATTAGAGTGTTCCATCGTAATTAGGAGGCCCTGAGCGTTACAATTAACTATGAGTTTTGCATCGGATTCGTAAATCTAGACTCACATAAGGTGCCCGTGGCAACGATATCCCCTTGGAGACCAGTCCGCTGGAGGACGATGTATTGAAACGCGACGCAATTTGAGTGCTGCATCGACAATAGGAGGCCATGACCGTTACAATTAACTATCAGTATATCGTCGGATTCGAAAATCTAGACTCACAAGACACGGACCACATGGAACCCGAGGCAGCATATCCCCTTCTAGACTAGTGGGCTGGAGGTCCATGTATTGACTCTCGACGCAAATTGAGTGTTCCATCGTCATTAGGAGGCGCTGAACGTTACAATTAACAATCATTTTTGCGTCGGGTTCGAAAATCTAGACTCACAAGAGAACGATCATAATGTGCCCGAGGCAGCAATAGACGCTTGGAGACAATTCGGCTGGTGGACGAAATATAGGATCGCGACGCAATTTGAGTGTTTCAGAGTCATTAGGAGGCCCTGAATGTTACATCTAACTACCAGTTTTTCGCCGGATTCGTAAATATAGACTCACATAATGTGCCCGAGGCAGCAATATCCCCTTGGACACCAGTCCGCAGGAGGACGATGTTTTGAATCGCGACGCAATTTGAGCGCTCCACCGTCATTAGGAGGCCCTGAACGTTACAATTCACCATCATTTTTGCGTCGGATTCGAAAATGTAGACTCACAGGAGAACGATCATAAGGTGCCCCAGGCAGCTATAGACCCTTGGAGACAAGTCGGCTGGAAGACGATGTATTGAATGGCGACGGAATTTGAGTGCTCCATCGTCAATATGAGGCCCTGAACGTTACAATAAACTATCAGTTTCGCGTCGGATTCGAAAATCTAGACTTACAAGAGAACGATCATAAGGTGCCCCAGGCAGCAATAGACGCTTGGAGACAAGTCGGCTGGAGGACGATCTTTTCGATCGCGACGCAATTTGTGTGTTCCATCGTAACTAGGAGGCCCTGAAGTAACTATAAGGTTTTCGTCGGATTGGAAATTCTAGACTCACTGGAGACGGACCATAAGGTTCCGGAAGCAGCAGTATCCCCTTGGAGACCAGTCTGCTGGAGGACTATGTATTGGATCCCGACGCAATTTGAGTGTTCCATCGTCATTAGGAGGCCCTGAACGTTACAATTAACAATCAGTTTTGCGTCGGATTAGAAAATCTAGAATCACAGGAGAACGACCATAGGGTGCCCGAAACAGCAATAGACCCTTTTAGACGAGTTGGCTGGAGGACGATGTATTGAATCGCGACGCAATTTGAGAGATCCATCGTCATTAGGAGGCCCTGAATGTTACAATTAACAATCAGTTTCGAGTCGGATTCGAAAATCTAAACTCACAGGAGAAGGACCGTATGGAGCCCTAGGCAGCAATATCCCCCGGGAGACAGGTCAGCTGGAGGTCGATGTATTGAATCTTGACGCAATTTGAGTGCTCCATCGTCATTAGGAGGCGCTGAACGATACAATTAACTATCAGTTATGCGTCGGATTCGAAAATCTAGAGTCACAGGAGAACGACGATAAGGTGCCCGAGGCAGCAACGGACTCTTCGAGACAAGTCGGCTGGAGGCCGATGTATTGAATCTCGACGCAATTTGAGTGTTCCATCGTCAGTAGGAGGCCCTGAACATTACAATTAACTATCAGTTTCGCGTCGGATTCGAAAATCTAGACTTTTAGGAGAACGATCATAAGGTGCCCCAGGCAGCAATAGACGCTTGGAGACAAGTCGGCTGGAGGACGATGTTTTGGATCGCGACGCAATTTGAGTGTTCCATCGTAACTACGAGGCCCCGAATTTTACAATTAACTATCAGTTTCGCGTCGGATTCGAAAATCTAGACTTTTAGGAGAACGATCATAAGGTGCCCCAGGCAGCAATAGACGCTTGGAGACAAGTCGGCTGGAGGACGATGTTTTGGATCGCGACGCAATTTGAGTGTTCCATCGTAACTACGAGGCCCCGAGTTTTACAATTAACATTCAGTTTTGCGTCGGATTAGAAAATCTAGAGTCACAGGAGAACGTCCATTAGGTGCCCGAGGCAGCAATAGACCCTTGGAGACAAGATGGCTGGAGGACGATGTATTGAATCGCGACGCAATTTGAGAGATCCATCGTCATTAGGAGGCCATGAACGTTACAATTAACGATCAGTATCTCGTCCGATTCGAAAATCTAGACTCATAGGACACGGACCACATGGAACCCGAGGCAAAAAATCATCTTCTACACAAGTGGGCTGGAGGTCCATGTATTGACTCTTGACGCAAATTGAGTGTTCCATCGTGATTAGGAGGCGCTGAACGTTACAATTAACAATCATTTTTGCGTCGGGTTCGAAAATCTATACTCACAAGAGAACGATCATAATGTGCCCGAGGCAGCAATAGACGCTTGGAGACAATTCGGCTGGTGGACGAAATATTGGATCGCGACGCAATTTGAGTGTTTCAGAGTCATTAGGAGGCCCTGAATGTTACATCTATCAGTTTTTCGCCGGATTCGTAAATATAGACTCACATAATGTGCCCGAGGCAGCAATATCCCCTTGGAGACCAGTCCGCAGGAGGACGATGTTTTGAATCGCGACGCAATTTGAGCGCTCCATCGTCATTAGGAGGCCCTGAACGTTACAATTAACTATAAGTTTCGCGTCGGATTCGAAAATCTAGACTCACAGGATAAGGACCATATGGTAACCGAGGCGGCAATAAACCCCTTGGAGACAAGTCGGCTGGAGGACGATATATTGAATCTCGACCCAATTTGAGTGTTCCAACGTCATTAGGAGCCGCCGAACGATACAATTAACTATCAGTTATGCGTCGGATTCGAAAATCTAGAGTCACAGGAGAACGACCATAAGGTGCCCGAGGCAGCAACGGACTCTTCGAGGCAAGTCGGTTGGAGGCCGATGTATCGAATCTCGACGCAATTTGAGTGTTCCATCGTCATTAGGAGGCGCTGAAAGTTACAATTGACGAACCATATGTTGCCCGAGGCAGCAATATCCCCTTGGAGGCAAATCGGCTGAATGGCGATGTATTGAATCTCGACGCAATTTGAGTGTTCCATCGTTATTAGGAGGCCCGGAACGTTACAATTAACTGTCATTTTTGCGTCGGATTCGAAAATCTAGACTCACAGGAGAACGACCATAAGGTGCCCGAGGCAGAAACAGCCCCTTGGAGACAAGTTAGCTGGATTCCGATGTATTGAATCTTGACGCAATTTGAGTGTTCTATCGTCATTAGGAGGCGCTGAAAGTTACAATTAACTATCATTTTAGCGTAGGATTCGAAAATCTACTCACAGGAGAAGGATCATATGGTGCCCGATACAGCAATATCGCCTTGGATACAAGTCGGCTGGAAGACGATGTTTTGAATCTCGATTCAATTTGAGTGTTCCATCGTCATTAGGAGGCGCTGAACGTTACAATTAACTATCATTTTCGCGTCGGATTCCAAAATCTACTTACAGGGGAAGTTCATATGGTGCTCCCGACAGCAATATCCCCTTGGATACAAGCCGGCAGGAGGACGATGTATTGAATCTCGACGCAATTTGAGTGTTCCATCGTCATTAGGAGGCCCTGAACGTTACAATTAACTATCAGTTATGCGTCGGATTCGAAAATCTAGACTAACAGGAGAACGCCTATAAGGTGCCCGAGGCAGCAACAGACCCTTGGAGACAAGTTGGCTGGATGCCGATGTATTGAATCTCGACGCAATTTGAGTGTTCCATCGTCATTAGGGGGCCCTGATCGTTACAATTAACTATCGTTTTTGAGTCGGATTCGAAAATCTGGACTCAAAGGAGGACGACCATAAGGTGCCCGAGGCAGCAATAGACCTTTGGAGACGAGTCGGCTGAAGGACGATGTATTGACTCTCGACGCTATTTGAGTGTTCCATCGTCTTTAGGAGGCCCTGAACGTTACAATTAACTATCAGTTTCGCGTCGGATTCGAAAATCTAGACTCACACGAGACGGGCCACATGGAGCCCCAGGCGGCAATATCCCCTTGTAGGCAGGTCGGCTGGAGGTCGATGTATTGACTCTCGACACAATCTTAGTGTTCCATCGTCATTAGGAGGTTCTCAACGTTACAATTAACAATCGGTTTCGCGTCGGATTCGAAAATCTAGACTCACAGGAGAAGGATCGTATGGAGCCTGAAGCAGATATTTCCCCTTGGAGACAAGTCGGCTGAAGGACGATGTATTGAATCTCGATTCAATTTGAGTGTTCCATCGTCAATAGCAGGCCCTGAACGTTACAATTAACAATCAGTTTCGCGTCGGATTTAAAAATCTAGACTCACAGAAGAGCGACCATAAGGAGCCCGAGGCAGCAAAATCCCCATGAAAACAAGTCAGCTGGAAGACGATATATTGAATCTCGACGCAATTAGAGTGTTCCATCGTAATTAGGAGGCCCTGAGCGTTACAATTAACTTTAAGTTTCGCGTCGGATTCGAAAATCTAGACTCACAGGATAAGGACCATATGGTGCCCGAGGCAGCAATATCCTCTTGGAGGCAAGTCGGCTGGAGGACGATGTATTGAATCGCGACGCAATTTGAGTGTACCATCGGCATTAGGAGGCCCTGAACATTACAATTAACAATCAATTTTGCGTCGGATTCGAAAATGTAGACTCACAGGAGATCGACCATAAGGTGCCCGAGGCAGCAATAGACCCTTGGAGAGAAGTCGGCTGGGGGACGATGTGTTGAATAGCGACGCAATTTGAGTGTTCCATCGTCATTTTGAGGCCCTGTACGTTACAATTAATTATCAGTATCTCGTCCGATTCGAAAATCTAGACTCATAGGACACGGACCACATGGAACCCGAGGCAGCAAATCATCTTCTACACAAGTGGGCTGGAGGTCCATGTATTGACTCTTGACGCAAATTGAGTGTTCCATCGTCATTAGGAGGCGCTGAACGTTACAATTAACTATAAGTTTCGCGTCGGATTCGAAAATCTAGACTCACAGGATAAGGACCATATGGTAACCGAGGCGGCAATAAACCCCTTGGAGACAAGTCGGCTGGAGGACGATATATTGAATCTCGACCCAATTTGAGTGTTCCAACGTCATTAGGAGCCGCCGAACGATACAATTAACTATCAGTTATGCGTCGGATTCGAAAATCTAGAGCCACAGGAGAACGACCATAAGGTGCCCGAGGCAGCAACGGACTCTTCGAGGCAAGTCGGTTGGAGGCCGATGTATCGAATCTCGACGCAATTTGAGTGTTCCATCGTCTTTAGGTGGCCCTGAACGTTACAATTAACCATCATTTTTGCGTCGGATTCGAAAATGTAGACTCACAGGAGAACGATCATAAGGTGCCCCAGGCAGCTATAGACCCTTGGAGACAAGTCGGCTGGAAGACGATGTATTGAATGGCGACGGAATTTGAGTGCTCCATCGCAAATGAGGCCCTGAACGTTACAATAAACAATCAGTTTCGCGTCGGATTCGAAAATCTAGACTTACAAGAGAACGATCATAAGGTGCCCCAGGCAGCAATAGACGCTTGGAGACAAGTCGGCTGGAGGACGATCTTTTCGATCGCGACGCAATTTGAGTGTTCCATCGTAACTAGGAGGCCCTGAATTAACTATAAGGTTTTCGTCGGATTGGAAATTCTAGACTCACTGGAGACGGACCATAAGGTTCCGGAAGCAGCAGTATCCCCTTGGAGACCAGTCGGCTGGAGGACTATGTATTGGATCCCGACGCAATTTGAGTGTTCCATCGTCATTAGGAGGCCCTGAACGTTACAATTAACAATCAGTTTTGCGTCGGATTAGAAAATCTAGAATCACAGGAGAACGACCATAAGGTGCCCGAGACAGCAATAGACCCTTGGAGACGAGTTGGCTGGAGGACGATGTATTGAATCGCGACGCAATTTGAGAGATCCATCGTCATTAGGAGGCCCTGAATGTTACAATTAACAATCAGTTTCGAGTCGGATTCGAAAATATGAACTCACAGGAGAAGGACCGTATGGAGCCCTAGGCAGCAATATCCCCCGGGAGACAGGTCGGCTTGAGGTCGATGTATTGAATCTTGACGCAATTTGAGTGTTCCATCGTCATTAGGAGGCGCTGAAAGTTACAATTGACGATCATTTTTGCGTCGGATTCGAAAATCTAGACACACAGGAGACGAACCATATGTTGCCCGAGGCAGCAATATCCCCTTGGAGGCAAATCGGCTGAATGGCGATGTATTGAATCTCGACGCAATTTGAGTGTTCCATCGTTATTAGGAGGCCCGGAACGTTACAATTAACTGTCATTTTTGCGTCGGATTCGAAAATCTAGACTCACAGGAGAACGACCATAAGGTGCCAGAGGCAGCAACAGCCCCTTGGAGACAAGTTAGCTGGATTCCGATGTATTGAATCTTGACGCAATTTGAGTGTTCCATCGTCATTAGGAGGCGCTGAAAGTTACAATTAACTATCATTTTAGCGTAGGATTCGAAAATCTACTCACAGGAGAAGGATCATATGGTGCCCGATACAGCAATATCGCCTTGGATACAAGTCGGCTGGAAGACGATGTTTTGAATCTCGATTCAATTTGAGTGTTCCATCGTCATTAGGAGGCGCTGAACGTTACAATTAACTATCATTTTCGCGTCGGATTCCAAAATCTACTTACAGGGGAAGTTCATATGGTGCTCGCGACAGCAATATCCCCTTGGATACAAGCCGGCAGGAGGACGATGTATTGAATCTCGACGCAATTTGAGTGTTCCATCGTGATTAGGAGGCCCTGAACGTTACAATTAACTATCAGTTATGCGTCGGATTCGAAAATCTAGACTAACAGGAGAACGCCTATAAGGTGCCCGAGGCAGCAACAGACCCTTGGAGACAAGTTGGCTGGATGCCGATGTATTGAATCTCGACGCAATTTGAGTGTTCCATCGTCATTAGGGGGCCCTGATCGTTACAATTAACTATCGTTTTTGAGTCGGATTCGAAAATCTGGACTCAAAGGAGGACGACCATAAGGTGCCCGAGGCAGCAATAGACCTTTGGAGACGAGTCGGCTGAAGGACGATGTATTGACTCTCGACGCTATTTGAGTGTTCCATCGTCTTTAGGAGGCCCTGAACGTTACAATTAACTATCAGTTTCGCGTCGGATTCGAAAATCTAGACTCACACGAGACGGGCCACATGGAGCCCCAGGCGGCAATATCCCCTTGTAGGCAGGTCGGCTGGAGGTCGATGTATTGACTCTCGACACAATCTTAGTGTTCCATCGTCATTAGGAGGTTCTGAACGTTACAATTAACAATCGGTTTCGCGTCGGATTCGAAAATCTAGACTCACAGGAGAAGGATCGTATGGAGCCTGAAGCAGATATTTCCCCTTGGAGACAAGTCGGCTGAAGGACGATGTATTGAATCTCGATTCAATTTGAGTGTTCCATCGTCAATAGCAGGCCCTGAACGTTACAATTAACAATCAGTTTCGCGTCGGATTTAAAAATCTAGACTCACAGAAGAGCGACCATAAGGAGCCCGAGGCAGCAAAATCCCCATGAAAACAAGTCAGCTGGAAGACGATATATTGAATCTCGACGCAATTAGAGTGTTCCATCGTAATTAGGAGGCCCTGAGCGTTACAATTAACTATAAGTTTCGCGTCGGATTCTAAAATCTAGACTCACAGGATAAGGACCATATGGTGCCCGAGGCAGCAATATCCTCTTGGAGACAAGTCGGCTGGAGGACGATGTATTGAATCGCGACGCAATTTGAGTGTACCATGGGCATTAGGAGGCCCTGAACATTACAATTAACAATCAATTTTGCGTCGGATTCGAAAATGTAGACTCACAGGAGATCGACCATAAGGTGCCCGAGGCAGCAATAGACCCTTGGAGAGAAGTCGGCTGGGGGACGATGTGTTGAATAGCGACGCAATTTGAGTGTTCCATCGTCATTTTGAGGCCCTGTACGTTACAATTAACTATCAGTATCTCGTCCGATTCGAAAATCTAGACTCATAGGACACGGACCACATGGAACCCGAGGCAGCAAATCATCTTCTACACAAGTGGGCTGGAGGTCCATGTATTGACTCTTGACGCAAATTGAGTGTTCCATCGTCATTAGGAGGCGCTGAACGATACAATTAACAATCATTTTTGCGTCGGGTTCGAAAATCTAGACTCACAAGAGAACGATCATAATGTGCCCGAGGCAGCAATAGACGCTTGGAGACAATTCGGCTGGTGGACGAAATATAGGATCGCGACGCAATTTGAGTGTTTCAGAGTCATTAGGAGGCCCTGAATGTTACATCTAACTACCAGTTTTTCGCCGCATTCGTAAATATAGACTCACATAATGTGCCCGAGGCAGCAATATCCCCTTGGAGACCAGTCCGCAGGAGCACGATGTTTTGAATCGCGACGCAATTTTAGCGCTCCATCGTCATTAGGAGGCCCTGAACGTTACAATTAACTTTAAGTTTCGCGTCGGATTCGAAAATCTAGACTCACAGGATAAGGACCATATGGTAACCGAGGCGGCAATAAACCCCTTGGAGACAAGTCGGCTGGAGGACGATATATTGAATCTCGACCCAATTTGAGTGTTCCAACGTCATTAGGAGCCGCCGAACGATACAATTAACTATCAGTTATGCGTCGGATTCGAAAATCTAGAGTCACAGGAGAACGATCATAAGGTGCCCCAGGCAGCTATTGACCCTTGGAGACAAGTCGGCTGGAAGACGATGTATTGAATGGCGACGGAATTTGAGTGCTCCATCGCAATATGAGGCCCTGAACGTTACAATAAACTATCAGTTTCGCGTCGGATTCGAAAATCTAGACTTACAAGAGAACGATCATAAGGTGCCCCAGGCAGCAATAGACGCTTGGAGACAAGTCGGCTGGAGGACGATCTTTTCGATAGCGACGCAATTTGAGTGTTCCATCGTAACTAGGAGGCCCTGATTTAACTATAAGGTTTTCGTCAGATTGGAAATTCTAGACTCACTGGAGACGGACCATAAGGTTCCGGAAGCAGCAGTATCCCCTTGGAGACCAGTCGGCTGGAGGACTATGTATTGGATCCCGACGCAATTTGAGTGTTCCATCGTCATTAGGAGGCCCTGAACGTTACAATTAACAATCAGTTTTGCGTCGGATTAGAAAATCTAGAATCACAGGAGAACGACCATAAGGTGCCCGAGACAGCAATAGACCCTTGGAGACGAGTTGGCTGGAGGACGATGTATTGAATCGCGACGCAATTTGAGAGATCCATCGTCATTAGGAGGCCCTGAATGTTACAATTAACAATCAGTTTCGAGTCGGATTCGAAAATCTAAACTCACAGGAGAAGGACCGTATGGAGCCCTAGGCAGCAATATCCCCCGGGAGACAGGTCGGCTTGAGGTCGATGTATTGAATCTTGACGCAATTTGAGTGTTCCATCGTCATTAGGAGGCGCTGAAAGTTACAATTGACGATCATTTTTGCGTCGGATTCGATAATCTAGACACACAGGAGACGAACCATATGTTGCCCGAGGCAGCAATATCCCCTTGGAGGCAAATCGGCTGAATGGCGATGTATTGAATCTTGACGCAATTTGAGTGTTCCATCGTCATTAGGAGGCGCTGAAAGTTACAATTAACTATCATTTTAGCGTAGGATTCGAAAATCTACTCACAGGAGAAGGATCATATGGTGCCCGATACAGCAATATCGCCTTGGATACAAGTCGGCTGGAAGACGATGTTTTGAATCTCGATTCAATTTGAGTGTTCCATCGTCATTAGGAGGCGCTGAACGTTACAATTAACTATCATTTTCGCGTCGGATTCCAAAATCTACTTACAGGGGAAGTTCATATGGTGCTCGCGACAGCAATATCCCCTTTGATACAAGCCGGCAGGAGGACGATGTATTGAATCTCGACGCAATTTGAGTGTTCCATCGTCATTAGGAGGCCCTGAAAGTTACAATTAACTATCAGTTATGCGTCGGATTCGAAAATCTAGACTAACAGGAGAACGCCTATAAGGTGCCCGAGGCAGCAACAGACCCATGGAGACAAGTTGGCTGGATGCCGATGTATTGAATCTCGACGCAATTTGAGTGTTCCATCGTCATTAGGGGGCCCTGATCGTTACAATTAACTATCGTTTTTGAGTCGGATTCGAAAATCTGGACTCAAAGGAGGACGACCATAAGGTGCCCGAGGCAGCAATAGACCTTTGGAGACGAGTCGGCTGAAGGACGATGTATTGACTCTCGACGCTATTTGAGTGTTCCATCGTCTTTAGGAGGCCCTGAACGTTACAATTAACTATCAGTTTCGCGTCGGATTCGAAAATCTAGACTCACACGAGACGGGCCACATGGAGCCCCAGGCGGCACTATCCCCTTGTAGGCAGGTCGGCTGGAGGTCGATGTATTGACTCTCGACGCTATTTGAGTGTTCCATCGTCTTTAGGAGGCCCTGAACATTACAATTAACAATCAATTTTGCGTCGGATTCGAAAATGTAGACTCACAGGAGATCGACCATAAGGTGCCCGAGGCAGCAATAGACCCTTGGAGAGAAGTCGGCTGGGGGACGATGTGTTGAATAGCGACGCAATTTGAGTGTTCCATCGTCATTTTGAGGCCCTGTACGTTACAATTAACTATCAGTATCTCGTCCGATTCGAAAATCTAGACTCATAGGACACGGACCACATGGAACCCGAGGCAGCAAATCATCTTCTACACAAGTGGGCTGGAGGTCCATGTATTGACTCTTGACGTAAATTGAGTGTTCCATCGTCATTAGGAGGCGCTGAACGATACAATTAACAATCATTTTTGCGTCGGGTTCGAAAATCTAGACTCACAAGAGAACGATCATAATGTGCCCGAGGCAGCAATAGACGCTTGGAGACAATTCGGCTGGTGGACGAAATATAGGATCGCGACGCAATTTGAGTGTTTCAGAGTCATTAGGAGGCCCTGAATGTTACATCTAACTACCAGTTTTTCGCCGGATTCGTAAATATAGACTCACATAATGTGCCCGAGGCAGCAATATCCCCTTGGACACCAGTCCGCAGGAGGACGATGTTTTGAATCGCGACGCAATTTGAGCGCTCCATCGTCATTAGGAGGCCCTGAACGTTACAATTAACTTTAAGTTTCGCGTCGGATTCGAAAATCTAGACTCACAGGATAAGGACCATATGGTAACCGAGGCGGCAATAAACCCCTTGGAGACAAGTCGGCTGGAGGACGATATATTGAATCTCGACCCAATTTGAGTGTTCCATCGTCATTAGGAGGCGCTGAACGATACGATTAACTATCAGTTATGCGTCGGATTCGAAAATCTAGAGTCACAGGAGAACGACCATAAGGTGCCCGAGGCAGCAACGGACTCTTCGAGGCAAGTCGGTTGGAGGCCGATGTATCGAATCTCGACGCAATTTGAGTGTTCCATCGTCATTAGGAGGACCTGAACATTACAATTAACTATCATTTTTGCGTCGGATTAGAAAATCTAGAATCACAGGAGAACGACCATAAGGTGCCCGAAACAGCAATAGACCCTTGGAGACGAGTTGGCTGGAGGACGATGTATTGAATCGCGACGCAATTTGAGAGATCCATCGTCATTAGGAGGCCCTGAATGTTACAATTAACAATCAGTTTCGAGTCGGATTCGAAAATCTAAACTCACAGGAGAAGGACCGTATGGAGCCCTAGGCAGCAATATCCCCCGGGAGACAGGTCGGCTGGAGGTCGATGTATTGAATCTTGACGCAATTTGAGTGTTCCATCGTCATTAGGAGGCGCTGAAAGTGACAATTGACGATCATTTTTGCGTCGGATTCGAAAATCTAGACACACAGGAGACGAACCATATGTTGCCCGAGGCAGCAATATCCCCTTGGAGACAAATCGGCTGAATGGCGATGTATTGAATCTCGACGCAATTTGAGTGTTCCATCGTTATTACGAGGCCCGGAACGTTACAATTAACTGCCATTTTTGCGTCGGATTCGAGAATCTAGACTCACAGGAGAACGACCATAAGGTGCCCGAAGCAGCAACAGCCCTTTGGAGACAAGTTAGCTGGATTCCGATGTATTGAATCTTGACGCAATTTGAGTGTTCCATCGTCATTAGGAGGCGCTGAAAGTTACAATTAACTATCATTTTAGCGTAGGATTCGAAAATCTACTCACAGGAGAAGGATTATATGGTGCCCGATACAGCAATATCGCCTTGGATATAAGTCGGCTGGAAGACGATGTTTTGAATCTCGATTCAATTTGAGTGTTCCATAGTCATTAGGAGGCGCTGAACGTTACAATTAACTATCATTTTCGCGTCGGATTCCAAAATCTACTTACAGGGGAAGTTCATATGGTGCTCGCGACAGCAATATCCCCTTGGATACAAGCCGGCAGGAGGACGATGTATTGAATCTCGACGCAATTTGAGTGTTCCATCGTCATTAGGAGGCCCTGAACGTTACAATTAACTATCAGTTATGCGTCGGATTCGAAAATCTAGACTAACAGGAGAACGCCTATAAGGTGCCCGAGGCAGCAACAGACCCTTGGAGACAAGTTGGCTGGATGCCGATGTATTGAATCTCGACGCAATTTGAGTGTTCCATCGTCATTAGGGGGCCCTGATCGTTACAATTAACTATCGTATTTGAGTCGGATTCGAAAATCTGGACTCAAAGGAGGACGACCATAAGGTGCCCGAGGCAGCAATAGACCTTTGGAGACGAGTCGGCTGAAGGACGATGTATTGACTCTCGACGCTATTTGAGTGTTCCATCGTCAATAGGAGGCACTGAACTTTACAATTAACTATCATTTTAGCGTTGGATTCGAAAATCTACTCACAGGAGAAGTTCATAGTGTGCCCGAGACAGCTATATCCCCTTGAATACAAGTCGGCTGTACGTCGATGTATTGAATCTCGACGCAATTTGAGTGTTCCATCGTCTTTAGGAGGCCCTGAACGTTACAATTAACTATCAGTTTCGCGTCGGATTCGAAAATCTAGACTCACACGAGACGGGCCACATGGAGCCCCAGGCGGCAATATCCCCTTGTAGGCAGGTCGGCTGGAGGTCGATGTATTGACTCTCGACACAATCTTAGTGTTCCATCGTCAATAGGAGGCCCTGAACGTTACAATTAACAATCAGTTTCGCGTCGGATTTAAAAATCTAGACTCACAGAAGAGCGACCATAAGGAGCCCGAGGCAGCAAAATCCACATGAAAACAAGTCAGCTGGAAGACGATATATTGAATCTCGACGCAATTAGAGTGTTCCATCGTAATTAGGAGGCCCTGAGCGTTACAATTAACTATAAGTTTCGCGTCGGATTCGAAAATCTAGACTCACAGGATAAGGACCATATGGTGCCCGAGGCAGCAATATCCTCTTGGAGACAAGTCGGCTGGAGGACGATGTATTGAATCGCGACGCAATTTGAGTGTACCATCGGCATTAGGAGGCCCTGAACATTACAATTAACAATCAATTTTGCGTCGGATTCGAAAATGTAGACTCACAGGAGATCGACCATAAGGTGCCCGAGGCAGCAATAGGCCCTTGGAGAGAAGTCGGCTGGAGGACGATGTGTTGAATAGCGACGCAATTTGAGTGTTCCATCGTCTTTTTGAGGCCCTGTACGTTACAATTAACAATCAGTTTTGCGTCGGATTAGAAAATCTAGTCTCACAGGAGAACGTCCAGAAGGTGCCCGAGGCAGCAATAGACCCTTGGAGACAAGTCGCCTGAAGGACGATGTATTGAATCTCGACGAAATTTGAGTGTTCCAGCGTGTTTAGGAGGCCCTGAACGTTACAACTAACTATAAGTTTTTCGTCGGATTCGAAAATCTAGACTCACTGGAGACGGACCATAAGGTTCCGGAAGCAGCAATATCCCCTTGGAGACCACTCCGCTGGAGGACGATGTATTGAATCGCGACGCATTTTGAGTGCTCCATCGTCATTAGGAGACCCTGAACGTTACAATTAACTATCAGTTATGCGTCGGATTCGAAAATCTAGACTCACAGGAGAACGACCATAAGGTGCCCGAGGCAGCAACAGACCCTTGGAGACAAGTTGGCTGGAGGCCGATGTATTGAATATTGACGCAATTTGAGTGTTCCATCGTCTTTTGGAGGACCTGAACTTTACAATTAACTATCAGTTTCGCGTCGGATTTGAAAATCTAGACTCACAGGTGAGCGACCATAAGGAGCCCGAGGCAGCAATATCCCAATGAAAACAAATCAGCTGGAAGACGATATATTGAATCTCGACGCTATTAGAGTGTTCCATCGTAATTAGGAGGCCCTGTACGTTACAATTAACTATGAGTTTTGCATCGGATTCGAAAATCTAGACTCACAGGTGAACGATCATAAGGTGCCCGAGGCGGCAATATCCCCATGTGGACAAGTCGGCTGGAGGTCGATGTATTGACTCTCGACACAATCTTAGTGTTACATCGTAACTAGGAGGCCCTGAATGTTACAATTAACTATAAGTTTTTCGTCGGATTCGAAAATCCAGAATCACTGGAGACGGACCATAAGGTTCCGGTAGCAGCAATATCCCCTTGGAGACAAGTCAGCTGAAGGACGATGTATTGAATCTTGACGCAATTTGAGTGCTCCATCGTCATTATTAAGTCCTGAACGTTGCAATTAACTGTCATTATCGCGTCTGATTCGAAAATCTAGACTTACAGGTGAACGATCATAAGGTGCACCAGGCAGCAATAGACGCTTGGAGCAAGTCGGCTGGAGGACGATGTTTTGGATGGGGACGCAATTAGTATGTTCCATCGTAACTAGGAGGCCCTGAATGTTACAATTAACTATAAGTTTTTCGTCGGATTGGAAATTCTAGACTCACTGGACACGGACCTTAAGGTTCCGGAAGCAGCAGTATCCCGTTGGAGACCAGTCCGCTGGAGGACGATGGATTGGATCGCGACGCAATTTGAGTGTTCCACCGTCATTTGGAGGCTCTGAACGTTACAATTAACTATCAGTTTCGCGTCGGATTAGAAAATCTAGACTCACAGGAGAGCGACCATAAGGAGCCCGAGGCAGCAAAATCCCCATGAAAACAAGTCAGCTGGAAGACGATATATTGAATCTCGACGCAATTAGAGTGTTCCATCGTAATTAGGAGGACTTGAGCGTTACAATTAACTATGAGTTTTGCATCGGATTCGAGAATCTAGACTCACAGGTGAACGATCATAAGGTGCCCGAGGCGGCAATATCCCCTTGTAGACAAATCGGCTGGAGGTCGATGTATTGACTCTCGACATAATCTTAGTGTTCCATCGTAAATAGGACGCCCTGAATGTTACAATTAACTATAAGTTTTTCGTCGGATTCGAAAATCCAGAATCACTGGAGACGGACCATAAGGTTCCGGAAGCAGCAATATCCCCTTGGAGACAAGTCCGCTGGAAGAATGTGTATTGAATCGCGACGGAATTTGAGTGCTCCATCGTCATTTTCAGGCCCTATCATTATCGCGTCGGATTCGAAAATCTAGACTAACAGGTGAACGATCATAAGGTGCCCCAGGCAGCAATAAACGCTTGGAGACAAGTCGGCTGGAGGACGATGTTTTGGATCGCGACGCAATTTGAGTGCTCCATCGTAACTAGGTGGCCCTGAATGTTACAATTAACTATAAGTTTTTCGTCGGATTGGAAATTCTAGACTTAAGGTTCCGGAAGCAGCAGTATCCCCTTGGAGACCAGTCCGCTGGAGGACGATGTGTTGGATCGCGACGCAATTTGAGTGTTCCACCGTAACTAGGGGGCCATGTATGTTATAATTAACTATAAGTTATTCGTCGGATTCGAAAATATAGACTCACTGGAGACGGACCATAAGGTTCCGGAAGCAGCAATATCCCATTGGAGACCAGTCCGCTGGAGGACGATGTATTGAATCTCGACGCAATTTGAGTGTTCCATCGTCATTAGGAGGCGCTGACCGTTACAATTAACTGTCGGTTTTGCGTCGGGTTCGAAAATCTAGACTCACTGGAGAACGATCATATAGTGCCCGAGGCAACAATAGACCCTTGGAGACAAGTCACCTGGAGGGCGATGTATCGGATCCCGAAGACATTTGAGTTTCCATCGTCAATAGGAGGCCCTGAATGTTACAATTATCTATCAGTTTTTCGTCGGATTCGAAAATCTAGACTCTCAAAAGGTGCCCGTGGCCATGAGATCCCCTCGGAGACCACTCCGCTGGAGGACGATGTATTGAATCGCGACGCAATTTGAGTGCTGCTTCGTCATTAGGAGGCCATGAACGTTACAATTTACTATCAGTACATCGTCGGATTCGAAAATCTAGACTCACAGGAGAACGACCATAAGGTGCCCGAGGCAGCAACAGACCCTTGGAGACAAGTTGGCTGGAGGCCGATGTATTGAATATTGACGCAATTTGAGTGTTCCATCGTCTTTTGGAGGACCTGAACTTTACAATTAACTATCAGTTTCGCGTCGGATTTGAAAATCTAGACTCACAGGTGAGCGACCATAAGGAGCCCGAGGCAGCAATATCCCAATGAAAACAAATCAGCTGGAAGACGATATATTGAATCTCGACGCTATTAGAGTGTTCCATCGTAATTAGGAGGCCCTGTACGTTACAATTAACTATGAGTTTTGCATCGGATTCGAAAATCTAGACTCACAGGTGAACGATCATAAGGTGCCCGAGGCGGCAATATCCCCATGTGGACAAGTCGGCTGGAGGTCGATGTATTGACTCTCGACACAATCTTAGTGTTACATCGTAACTAGGAGGCCCTGAATGTTACAATTAACTATAAGTTTTTCGTCGGATTCGAAAATCCAGAATCACTGGAGACGGACCATAAGGTTCCGGTAGCAGCAATATCCCCTTGGAGACAAGTCAGCTGAAGGACGATGTATTGAATCTTGACGCAATTTGAGTGCTCCATCGTCATTATTAAGTCCTGAACGTTGCAATTAACTGTCATTATCGCGTCTGATTCGAAAATCTAGACTTACAGGTGAACGATCATAAGGTGCACCAGGCAGCAATAGACGCTTGGAGCAAGTCGGCTGGAGGACGATGTTTTGGATGGGGACGCAATTAGTATGTTCCATCGTAACTAGGAGGCCCTGAATGTTACAATTAACTATAAGTTTTTCGTCGGATTGGAAATTCTAGACTCACTGGACACGGACCTTAAGGTTCCGGAAGCAGCAGTATCCCGTTGGAGACCAGTCCGCTGGAGGACGATGGATTGGATCGCGACGCAATTTGAGTGTTCCACCGTCATTTGGAGGCTCTGAACGTTACAATTAACTATCAGTTTCGCGTCGGATTAGAAAATCTAGACTCACAGGAGAGCGACCATAAGGAGCCCGAGGCAGCAAAATCCCCATGAAAACAAGTCAGCTGGAAGACGATATATTGAATCTCGACGCAATTAGAGTGTTCCATCGTAATTAGGAGGACTTGAGCGTTACAATTAACTATGAGTTTTGCATCGGATTCGAGAATCTAGACTCACAGGTGAACGATCATAAGGTGCCCGAGGCGGCAATATCCCCTTGTAGACAAATCGGCTGGAGGTCGATGTATTGACTCTCGACATAATCTTAGTGTTCCATCGTAAATAGGACGCCCTGAATGTTACAATTAACTATAAGTTTTTCGTCGGATTCGAAAATCCAGAATCACTGGAGACGGACCATAAGGTTCCGGAAGCAGCAATATCCCCTTGGAGACAAGTCCGCTGGAAGAATGTGTATTGAATCGCGACGGAATTTGAGTGCTCCATCGTCATTTTCAGGCCCTATCATTATCGCGTCGGATTCGAAAATCTAGACTAACAGGTGAACGATCATAAGGTGCCCCAGGCAGCAATAAACGCTTGGAGACAAGTCGGCTGGAGGACGATGTTTTGGATCGCGACGCAATTTGAGTGCTCCATCGTAACTAGGTGGCCCTGAATGTTACAATTAACTATAAGTTTTTCGTCGGATTGGAAATTCTAGACTTAAGGTTCCGGAAGCAGCAGTATCCCCTTGGAGACCAGTCCGCTGGAGGACGATGTGTTGGATCGCGACGCAATTTGAGTGTTCCACCGTAACTAGGGGGCCATGTATGTTATAATTAACTATAAGTTATTCGTCGGATTCGAAAATATAGACTCACTGGAGACGGACCATAAGGTTCCGGAAGCAGCAATATCCCATTGGAGACCAGTCCGCTGGAGGACGATGTATTGAATCTCGACGCAATTTGAGTGTTCCATCGTCATTAGGAGGCGCTGACCGTTACAATTAACTGTCGGTTTTGCGTCGGGTTCGAAAATCTAGACTCACTGGAGAACGATCATATAGTGCCCGAGGCAACAATAGACCCTTGGAGACAAGTCACCTGGAGGGCGATGTATCGGATCCCGAAGACATTTGAGTTTCCATCGTCAATAGGAGGCCCTGAATGTTACAATTATCTATCAGTTTTTCGTCGGATTCGAAAATCTAGACTCTCAAAAGGTGCCCGTGGCCATGAGATCCCCTCGGAGACCACTCCGCTGGAGGACGATGTATTGAATCGCGACGCAATTTGAGTGCTGCTTCGTCATTAGGAGGCCATGAACGTTACAATTTACTATCAGTACATCGTCGGATTCGAAAATCTAGACTCACAGGACACGGAACACATGGAACCCGATGCAGCATATCCCCTTCTTGACAAGTGGACTGGAGGTCCATGTATTGACTCTCGACGCTAATTGAGTGTTCCATCGTCATTAGGAGTCGCTGAACGTAACAATTGACGATCATTTTTGCGTCGGATTCGAAAATCTAGACACACAGGAGACGAACCATATGTTGTCCGAGGCAGCAATATCCCTTTGGAGACAAATCGGCTGAATGGCGATGTTTTGAATCTCGACGCAATTTGAGTGTTCCATCGTTATTAGGAGGCCCTGATCGTTACAATTAACTATCATTTTTGCGTCGGATTCGATAATCTAGACTAACAGGAGAACGCCTATAAGGTGCCCGAGGCAGCAACAGACCCTTGGAGACAAGTTGGCTGGATGCCGATGTATTGAATCTCGACGCAATTTGAGTGTTCCATCGTCATTAGGGGGCCCTGATCGTTACAATTAACTATCGTTTTTGAGTCGGATTCGGAAATGTGGACTCAAAGGAGGACGACCATAAGGTGCCCGAGGCAGCAATAGACCTGTGGAGACGAGTCGGCTGAAGGACGATGTATTGACTCTCGACGCAATTTGAGTTTTCCATCGTCAATAGGAGGCACTGAACCTTACAATTAACTATCATTTTAGCGTTGGATTCGAAAATCTACTCACAGGAGAAGTTCATAGTGTGCCCGAGACAGCAATATCCCCTTGAATACAAGTCGGCTGTAGGTCGATGTATTGAATCTCGACGCATTTTGAGTGTACCATCGTCTTTAGGAGGCCCTGAACGTTACAATTAACTATCAGTTTCGCGTCGGATTCGAAAATCTAGACTCACACGAGAGGGGCCACATGGAGCCCCAGGCGGCAATATCCCCTTGTAGGCAGGTCGGCTGGAGGTCGATGTATTGACTCTCGACGCAATTTGAGTGTTCCATCGTCAGTAGGAGGCACTGAACTATCATTTTTGCGTCGGATTCGAAAATGTAGACTCACAGGAGAACGACCATAAGGTGCCCGAGGCAGCTATAGCCCCTTTAAGACAAGTCGGCTGAAGGACGATGTATTGAATCTCGACGCAATTTGAGTGGTCCATCGTCATTATGAGGCCCTGAACGTTACAATTAACTATCAGTTTCGCGTCGGATTCGAAAATCTAGACTTTTAGGAGAACGATCATAAGGTGCCCCAGGCAGCAATAGACGCTTGGAGACAAGTCGGCTGGAGGACGATGTTTTGGATCGCGACGCAATTTGAGTGTTCCATCGTAACTACGAGGCCCCGAATTTTACAATTAACATTCAGTTTTGCGTCGGATTAGAAAATCTAGAGTCACAGGAGAACGTCCATAAGGTGCCCGAGGCAGCAATAGACCCTTGGAGACAAGTTGGCTGGAGGACGATGTATTGAATCGCGACGCAATTTGAGAGATTCATCGTCATTAGGAGGCCATGAACGTTACAATTAACTATAAGTTTTTCGTCGGATTCGAAAATCCAGAATCACTGGAGACGGACCATAAGGTTCCGGTAGCAGCAATATCCCCTTGGAGACAAGTCAGCTGAAGGACGATGTATTGAATCTTGACGCAATTTGAGTGCTCCATCGTCATTATTAAGTCCTGAACGTTGCAATTAACTGTCATTATCGCGTCTGATTCGAAAATCTAGACTTACAGGTGAACGATCATAAGGTGCACCAGGCAGCAATAGACGCTTGGAGCAAGTCGGCTGGAGGACGATGTTTTGGATCGCGACGCAATTTGAGTGTTCCATCGTCTTTTTGAGGCCCTGTACGTTACAATTAACAATCAGTTTTGCGTCGGATTAGAAAATCTAGTCTCACAGGAGAACGTCCAGAAGGTGCCCGAGGCAGCAATAGACCCTTGGAGACAAGTCGCCTGAAGGACGATGTATTGAATCTCGACGAAATTTGAGTGTTCCAGCGTGTTTAGGAGGCCCTGAACGTTACAACTAACTATAAGTTTTTCGTCGGATTCGAAAATCTAGACTCACTGGAGACGGACCATAAGGTTCCGGAAGCAGCAATATCCCCTTGGAGACCACTCCGCTGGAGGACGATGTATTGAATCGCGACGCATTTTGAGTGCTCCATCGTCATTAGGAGACCCTGAACGTTACAATTAACTATCAGTTTTGCGTCGGATTCGAAAATCTAGACTCACAGGAGAACGACCATAAGGTGCCCGAGGCAGCAACAGACCCTTGGAGACAAGTTGGCTGGAGGCCGATGTATTGAATATTGACGCAATTTGAGTGTTCCATCGTCTTTTGGAGGACCTGAACTTTACAATTAACTATCAGTTTCGCGTCGGATTTGAAAATCTAGACTCACAGGTGAGCGACCATAAGGAGCCCGAGGCAGCAATATCCCAATGAAAACAAATCAGCTGGAAGACGATATATTGAATCTCGACGCAATTAGAGTGTTCCATCGTAATTAGGAGGCCCTGTACGTTACAATTAACTATGAGTTTTGCATCGGATTCGAAAATCTAGACTCACAGGTGAACGATCATAAGGTGCCCGAGGCGGCAATATCCCCATGTGGACAAGTCGGCTGGAGGTCGATGTATTGACTCTCGACACAATCTTAGTGTTACATCGTAACTAGGAGGCCCTGAATGTTACAATTAACTATAAGTTTTTCGTCGGATTCGAAAATCCAGAATCACTGGAGACGGACCATAAGGTTCCGGTAGCAGCAATATCCCCTTGGAGACAAGTCAGCTGAAGGACGATGTATTGAATCTTGACGCAATTTGAGTGCTCCATCGTCATTATTAAGTCCTGAACGTTGCAATTAACTGTCATTATCGCGTCTGATTCGAAAATCTAGACTTACAGGTGAACGATCATAAGGTGCACCAGGCAGCAATAGACGCTTGGAGCAAATCGGCTGGAGGACGATGTTTTGGATGGGGACGCAATTAGTATGTTCCATCGTAACTAGGAGGCCCTGAATGTTACAATTAACTATAAGTTTTTCGTCGGATTGGAAATTCTAGACTCACTGGACACGGACCTTAAGGTTCCGGAAGCAGCAGTATCCCGTTGGAGACCAGTCCGCTGGAGGACGATGGATTGGATCGCGACGCAATTTGAGTGTTCCACCGTCATTTGGAGGCTCTGAACGTTACAATTAACTATCAGTTTCGCGTCGGATTAGAAAATCTAGACTCACAGGAGAGCGACCATAAGGAGCCCGAGGCAGCAAAATCCCCATGAAAACAAGTCAGCTGGAAGACGATATATTGAATCTCGACGCAATTAGAGTGTTCCATCGTAATTAGGAGGACCTGAGCGTTACAATTAACTATGAGTTTTGCATCGGATTCGAGAATCTAGACTCACAGGTGAACGATCATAAGGTGCCCGAGGCGGCAATATCCCCTTGTAGACAAATCGGCTGGAGGTCGATGTATTGACTCTCGACATAATCTTAGTGTTCCATCGTAAATAGGACGCCCTGAATGTTACAATTAACTATAAGTTTTTCGTCGGATTCGAAAATCCAGAATCACTGGAGACGGACCATAAGGTTCCGGAAGCAGCAATATCCCCTTGGAGACAAGTCCGCTGGAAGAATGTGTATTGAATCGCGACGGAATTTGAGTGCTCCATCGTCATTTTCAGGCCCTATCATTATCGCGTCGGATTCGAAAATCTAGACTAACAGGTGAACGATCATAAGGTGCCCCAGGCAGCAATAAACGCTTGGAGACAAGTCGGCTGGAGGACGATGTTTTGGATCGCGACGCAATTTGAGTGCTCCATCGTAACTAGGTGGCCCTGAATGTTACAATTAACTATAAGTTTTTCGTCGGATTGGAAATTCTAGACTTAAGGTTCCGGAAGCAGCAGTATCCCCTTGGAGACCAGTCCGCTGGAGGACGATGTGTTGGATCGCGACGCAATTTGAGTGTTCCACCGTAACTAGGGGGCCATGTATGTTATAATTAACTATAAGTTATTCGTCGGATTCGAAAATATAGACTCAATGGAGACGGACCATAAGGTTCCGGAAGCAGCAATATCCCATTGGAGACCAGTCCGCTGGAGGACGATGTATTGAATCTCGACGCAATTTGAGTGTTCCATCGTCATTAGGAGGCGCTGACCGTTACAATTAACTGTCGGTTTTGCGTCGGGTTCGAAAATCTAGACTCACTGGAGAACGATCATATAGTGCCCGAGGCAACAATAGACCCTTGGAGACAAGTCACCTGGAGGGCGATGTATCGGATCCCGAAGACATTTGAGTTTCCATCGTCAATAGGAGGCCCTGAATGTTACAATTATCTATCAGTTTTTCGTCGGATTCGAAAATCTAGACTCTCAAAAGGTGCCCGTGGCCATGAGATCCCCTCGGAGACCAGTCCGCTGGAGGACGATGTATTGAATCGCGACGCAATTTGAGTGCTGCTTCGTCATTAGGAGGCCATGAACGTTACAATTTACTATCAGTACATCGTCGGATTCGAAAATCTAGACTCACAGGACACGGAACACATGCAACCCGATGCAGCATATCCCCTTCTTGACAAGTGGACTGGAGGTCCATGTATTGACTCTCGACGCTAATTGAGTGTTCCATCGTCATTAGGAGTCGCTGAACGTAACAATTGACGATCATTTTTGCGTCGGATTCGAAAATCTAGACACACAGGAGACGAACCATATGTTGTCCGAGGCAGCAATATCCCTTTGGAGACAAATCGGCTGAATGGCGATGTTTTGAATCTCGACGCAATTTGAGTGTTTCATCGTTATTAGGAGGCCCTGATCGTTACAATTAACTATCATTTTTGCGTCGGATTCGATAATCTAGACTAACAGGAGAACGCCTATAAGGTGCCCGAGGCAGCAACAGACCCTTGGAGACAAGTTGGCTGGATGCCGATGTATTGAATCTCGACGCAATTTGAGTGTTCCATCGTCATTAGGGGGCCCTGATCGTTACAATTAACTATCGTTTTTGAGTCGGATTCGGAAATGTGGACTCAAAGGAGGACGACCATAAGGTGCCCGAGGCAGCAATAGACCTGTGGAGACGAGTCGGCTGAAGGACGATGTATTGACTCTCGACGCAATTTGAGTTTTCCATCGTCAATAGGAGGCACTGAACCTTACAATTAACTATCATTTTAGCGTTGGATTCGAAAATCTACTCACAGGAGAAGTTCATAGTGTGCCCGAGACAGCAATATCCCCTTGAATACAAGTCGGCTGTAGGTCGATGTATTGAATCTCGACGCATTTTGAGTGTACCATCGTCTTTAGGAGGCCCTGAACGTTACAATTAACTATCAGTTTCGCGTCGGATTCGAAAATCTAGACTTTTAGGAGAACGATCATAAGGTGCCCCAGGCAGCAATAGACGCTTGGAGACAAGTCGGCTGGAGGACGATGTTTTGGATCGCGACGCAATTTGAGTGTTCCATCGTAACTACGAGGCCCCGAATTTTACAATTAACATTCAGTTTTGCGTCGGATTAGAAAATCTAGAGTCACAGGAGAACGTCCATAAGGTGCCCGAGGCAGCAATAGACCCTTGGAGACAAGTTGGCTGGAGGACGATGTATTGAATCGCGACGCAATTTGAGAGATTCATCGTCATTAGGAGGCCATGAACGTTACAATTAACTATAAGTTTTTCGTCGGATTCGAAAATCCAGAATCACTGGAGACGGACCATAAGGTTCCGGTAGCAGCAATATCCCCTTGGAGACAAGTCAGCTGAAGGACGATGTATTGAATCTTGACGCAATTTGAGTGCTCCATCGTCATTATTAAGTCCTGAACGTTGCAATTAACTGTCATTATCGCGTCTGATTCGAAAATCTAGACTTACAGGTGAACGATCATAAGGTGCACCAGGCAGCAATAGACGCTTGGAGCAAGTCGGCTGGAGGACGATGTTTTGGATGGGGACGCAATTAGTATGTTCCATCGTAACTAGGAGGCCCTGAATGTTACAATTAACTATAAGTTTTTCGTCGGATTGGAAATTCTAGACTCACTGGACACGGACCTTAAGGTTCCGGAAGCAGCAGTATCCCGTTGGAGACCAGTCCGCTGGAGGACGATGGATTGGATCGCGACGCAATTTGAGTGTTCCACCGTCATTTGGAGGCTCTGAACGTTACAATTAACTATCAGTTTCGCGTCGGATTAGAAAATCTAGACTCACAGGAGAGCGACCATAAGGAGCCCGAGGCAGCAAAATCCCCATGAAAACAAGTCAGCTGGAAGACGATATATTGAATCTCGACGCAATTAGAGTGTTCCATCGTAATTAGGAGGACCTGAGCGTTACAATTAACTATGAGTTTTGCATCGGATTCGAGAATCTAGACTCACAGGTGAACGATCATAAGGTGCCCGAGGCGGCAATATCCCCTTGTAGACAAATCGGCTGGAGGTCGATGTATTGACTCTCGACATAATCTTAGTGTTCCATCGTAAATAGGACGCCCTGAATGTTACAATTAACTATAAGTTTTTCGTCGGATTCGAAAATCCAGAATCACTGGAGACGGACCATAAGGTTCCGGAAGCAGCAATATCCCCTTGGAGACAAGTCCGCTGGAAGAATGTGTATTGAATCGCGACGGAATTTGAGTGCTCCATCGTCATTTTCAGGCCCTATCATTATCGCGTCGGATTCGAAAATCTAGACTAACAGGTGAACGATCATAAGGTGCCCCAGGCAGCAATAAACGCTTGGAGACAAGTCGGCTGGAGGACGATGTTTTGGATCGCGACGCAATTTGAGTGCTCCATCGTAACTAGGTGGCCCTGAATGTTACAATTAACTATAAGTTTTTCGTCGGATTGGAAATTCTAGACTTAAGGTTCCGGAAGCAGCAGTATCCCCTTGGAGACCAGTCCGCTGGAGGACGATGTGTTGGATCGCGACGCAATTTGAGTGTTCCACCGTAACTAGGGGGCCATGTATGTTATAATTAACTATAAGTTATTCGTCGGATTCGAAAATATAGACTCACTGGAGACGGACCATAAGGTTCCGGAAGCAGCAATATCCCATTGGAGACCAGTCCGCTGGAGGACGATGTATTGAATCTCGACGCAATTTGAGTGTTCCATCGTCATTAGGAGGCGCTGACCGTTACAATTAACTGTCGGTTTTGCGTCGGGTTCGAAAATCTAGACTCACTGGAGAACGATCATATAGTGCCCGAGGCAACAATAGACCCTTGGAGACAAGTCACCTGGAGGGCGATGTATCGGATCCCGAAGACATTTGAGTTTCCATCGTCAATAGGAGGCCCTGAATGTTACAATTATCTATCAGTTTTTCGTCGGATTCGAAAATCTAGACTCTCAAAAGGTGCCCGTGGCCATGAGATCCCCTCGGAGACCAGTCCGCTGGAGGACGATGTATTGAATCGCGACGCAATTTGAGTGCTGCTTCGTCATTAGGAGGCCATGAACGTTACAATTTACTATCAGTACATCGTCGGATTCGAAAATCTAGACTCACAGGACACGGAACACATGGAACCCGATGCAGCATATCCCCTTCTTGACAAGTGGACTGGAGGTCCATGTATTGACTCTCGACGCTAATTGAGTGTTCCATCGTCATTAGGAGTCGCTGAACGTAACAATTGACGATCATTTTTGCGTCGGATTCGAAAATCTAGACACACAGGAGACGAACCATAAGTTGTCCGAGGCAGCAATATCCCTTTGGAGACAAATCGGCTGAATGGCGATGTTTTGAATCTCGACGCAATTTGAGTGTTCCATCGTTATTAGGAGGCCCTGATCGTTACAATTAACTATCATTTTTGCGTCGGATTCGATAATCTAGACTAACAGGAGAACGCCTATAAGGTGCCCGAGGCAGCAACAGACCCTTGGAGACAAGTTGGCTGGATGCCGATGTATTGAATCTCGACGCAATTTGAGTGTTCCATCGTCATTAGGGGGCCCTGATCGTTACAATTAACTATCGTTTTTGAGTCGGATTCGGAAATGTGGACTCAAAGGAGGACGACCATAAGGTGCCCGAGGCAGCAATAGACCTGTGGAGACGAGTCGGCTGAAGGACGATGTATTGACTCTCGACGCAATTTGAGTTTTCCATCGTCAATAGGAGGCACTGAACCTTACAATTAACTATCATTTTAGCGTTGGATTCGAAAATCTACTCACAGGAGAAGTTCATAGTGTGCCCGAGACAGCAATATCCCCTTGAATACAAGTCGGCTGTAGGTCGATGTATTGAATCTCGACGCATTTTGAGTGTACCATCGTCTTTAGGAGGCCCTGAACGTTACAATTAACTATCAGTTTCGCGTCGGATTCGAAAATCTAGACTCACACGAGACGGGCCACATGGAGCCCCAGGCGGCAATATCCCCTTGTAGGCAGGTCGGCTGGAGGTCGATGTATTGACTCTCGACGCAATTTGAGTGTTCCATCGTCAGTAGGAGGCCCTGAACTATCATTTTTGCGTCGGATTCGAAAATGTAGACTCACAGGAGAACGACCATAAGGTGCCCAAGGCAGCTATAGCCCCTTTAAGACGAGTCGGCTGAAGGACGATGTATTGAATCTCGACGCAATTTGAGTGGTCCATCGTCATTATGAGGCCCTGAACGTTACAATTAACTATCAGTTTCGCGTCGGATTCGAAAAATCTAGACTTTTAGGAGAACGATCATAAGGTGCCCCAGGCAGCAATAGACGCTTGGAGACAAGTCGGCTGGAGGACGATGTTTTGGATCGCGACGCAATTTGAGTGTTCCATCGTAACTACGAGGCCCCGAATTTTACAATTAACATTCAGTTTTGCGTCGGATTAGAAAATCTAGAGTCACAGGAGAACGTCCATAAGGTGCCCGAGGCAGCAATAGACCCTTGGAGACAAGTTGGCTGGAGGACGATGTATTGAATCGCGACGCAATTTGAGAGATTCATCGTCATTAGGAGGCCATGAACGTTACAATTAACTATCAGTATCTCGTCCGATTCGAAAATCTAGACTCATAGGACACGGACCTAATGGAACCCGAGGCAGCAAATCATCTTCTACACAAGTGGGCTGGAGGTCCATGTATTGACTCTTGACGCAAATTGAGTGTCCCATCGTCATTAGGAGGCGCCGAACGATACAATTAACTATCAGTTATGCGTCGGATTCGAAAATCTAGAGTCACAGGAGAACGACCATAAGGTGCCCGAGGCAGCAACGGACTCTTCGAGGCAAGTCGGTTGGAGGCCGATGTATCGAATCTCGACGCAATTTGAGTGTTCCATCGTCATTAGGAGGCCCTGAACATTACAATTAACTATCATTTTTGCGTCGGATTCGAAAATCTAGACTCACAGGATAAGGACCATATGGTAACCGAGGCGGTAATTGACCCCTTGGAGACAAGTCGGCTGGAGGACGATATATTGAATCTCGACGCAATTTGAGTGTTCCATCGTCTTTAGGAGGCCCTGAACGTTACAATTAACCATCATTTTTGCGTCGGATTCGAAAATGTAGACTCACAGGAGAACGATCATAAGGTGCCCCAGGCAGCTATAGACCCTTGCAGACAAGTCGGCTGGAAGACGATGTATTGAATGGCGACGGAATTTGAGTGCTCCATCGTCAATATGAGGCCCTGAACGTTACAATATACTATCAGTTTCGCGTCGGATTCGAAAATCTACTTACAGGGGAAGTTCATATTGTGCTCGCGACAGCAATATCCCCTTGGATACAAGCCGGCAGGAGGACGATGTATTGAATCTCGACGCAATTTGAGTGTTCCATCGTCATTAGGAGGCCCTGAACGTTACAATTAACTATCAGTTATGAGTCGGATTCGAAAATCTAGACTAACAGGAGAACGCCTATAAGGTGCCCGAGGCAGCAACAGACCCTTGGAGGCAAGTTGGCTGGATGCCGATGTATTGAATCTCGACGCAATTTGAGTGTTCCATCGTCATTAGGGGGCCCTGATCGTTACAATTAACTATCGTTTTTGAGTCGGATTCGGAAATCTGGACTCAAAGGAGGACGACCTTAAGGTGCCCGAGGCAGCAATAGACCTGTGGAGACGAGTCGGCTGAAGGACGCTGTATTGACTCTCGACGCAATTTGAGTGTTCCATCGTCAATGGGAGGCACTGAACCTTACAATTAACTATCATTTTAGCGTTGGATTCGAAAATCTACTCACAGGAGTAGTTCATATTATGCCCGAGACAGCAATATCCCCTTGAATACAAGTCGGCTGTTGGTCGATGTATTGAATCTCGACGCATTTTGAGTGTACCATCGTCTTTAGGAGGCCCTGAACGTTACAATTAACTATCAGTTTCGCGTCGGATTCGAAAATCTAGACTCACACGAGACGGGCCACATGGAGCCCCAGGCGGCAATATCCCCTTGTGGGCAGGTCGGCTGGAGGTCGATGTATTGACTCTCGACACAATCTTAGTGTTCCATCGTCATTCCGAGGCACTGAACGTTACAATTAACAATCGGTTTCGCGTCGGATTCGAAAATCTAGACTCACAGGAGAAGGATCGTATGGAGCCTGAAGCAGATATATCCCCTTGGATACAAGTCGGCTGGAAGACGATGTATTGAATCTCGATTCAATTTGAGTGTTCCATCGTCAATAGGAGGCCCTGAACGTTACATTTAACAATCAGTGTTGCGTCGGATTAGAAAATTTAGACCCACAGGAGAACGACCATAAGGTGCCGGAGGCAGCAATAGACGCTTGGAGACAATTCGGCTGGTGGACGAAATATTGGATCGCGACGCAATTTGAGTGTTTAGGAGGCCCTCAACGTCACAATTAACTATAAGTTTCGCGTCGGATTCAAAAATCTAGACTCACAGGATAAGGACCATAAGGTTCCGGAAGCAGCAGTATCCCCTTGGAGACCAGTCCGCTGGAGGACGATGTATTGGATCGCGACACAAATTGAGTGCTCCATCGTCATTAGGAGGCGCTGAACGATACAATTAACTATCAGTTATGCGTCGGATTCGAAAATCTAGAGTCACAGGAGAACGACCATAAGGTGCCCGAGGCAGCAACGGACTCTTCGAGACAAGTCGGCTGGAGGCCGATGTATTGAATCTCGACGCAATTTGAGTGTTCCATCGTCAGTAGGAGGCCCTGAACATTACAATTAACTATCATTTTTGCGTCGGATTCGAAAATGTAGACTCACAGGAGAACGACCATAAGGTGCCCGAGGCAGCTATAGACCCTTGGAGACAAGTCGGCTGAAGGACGATGTATTGAATCTCGACGCAATTTGAGTGCTCCATCGTCATTATGAGGGACTGAACGTTACAATTAACTATCAGTTTCGCGTCGGATTCGAAAATCTAGACTTTTAGGAGAACGATCATAAGGTGCCCCAGGCAGCAATAGACGCTTGGAGACAAGTCGGCTGGAGGACGATGTTTTGGATCGCGACGCAATTTGAGTGTTCCATCGTAACTACGAGGCCCCGAATTTTACAATTAACATTCAGTTCTGCGTCGGATTAGAAAATCTAGAGTCACAAGAGAACGTCCATAAGGTGCCCGAGGCAGCAATAGACCCTTGGAGACAAGTTGGCTGGAGGACGATGTATTGAATCGCGACGCAATTTGAGAGATTCATCGTCATTAGGAGGCCATGAACGTTACAATTAACTATCAGTATCTCGTCCGATTCGAAAATCTAGACTCATAGGACACGGACCTAATGGAACCCGAGGCAGCAAATCATCTTCTACACAAGTGGGCTGGAGGTCCATGTATTGACTCTTGACGCAAATTGAGTGTTCCATCGTCATTAGGAGGCGCTGAACGTTACAATTAACAATGATTTTTGCGTCGGGTTCGAAAATCTATACTCACAAGAGAACGATCTTAATGTGCCCGAGGCAGCAAAAGACGCTTGGAGACAATTCGGCTGGTGGACGAAATATTGGATCGCGACGCAATTTGAGTGTTTCAGAGTCATTAGGAGGCCCTGAATGTTACATCTAACTATCAGTTTTTCGCCGGATTCGTAAATATAGACTCACATAATGTGCCCGAGGCAGCAATATCCCCTTGGAGACCAGTCCGCAGGAGGACGATGTTTTGAATCGCGACGCAATTTGAGCGCTCCATCGTCATTAGGAGGCCCTGAACGTTACAATTAACTATAAGTTTCGCGTCGGATTCGAAAATCTAGACTCACAGGATAAGGACCATACGGTAACCGAGGCGGCAATAAACCCCTTGGAGACAAGTCGGCTGGAGGACGATATATTGAATCTCGACCCAATTTGAGTGTTACATCGTCATTAGGAGGCGCCGAACGATACAATTAACTATCAGTTAAGCGTCGGATTCGAAAATCTAGAGTCACAGGAGAACGACCATAAGGTGCCCGAGGCAGCAACGGACTCTTCGAGGCAAGTCGGTTGGGGCCGATGTATCGAATCTCGACGCAATTTGAGTGTTCCATCGTCATTAGGAGGCCCTGAACATTACAATTAACTATCATTTTTGCGTCGGATTCGAAAATCTAGACTCACAGGATAAGGACCATATGGTAACCGAGGCGGCAATAAACCCCTTGGAGACAAGTCGGCTGGAGGACGATATATTGAATCTCGACGCAATTTGAGTGTTCCATCGTCATTAGGAGGCGCTGAACGTTACAATTAACTATCATTTTTGCGTCGGATTCGAAAAATTAGGCTCACAGGCGAACGACCATAAGGTGCCGGAGGCAGCAACAGCCCCTTGGAGACAAGTTAGCTGGATTCCGATGTATTGAATCTCGACGCAATTTGAGTGTTCCATCGACTTTAGGAGGCCCTGAACGTTACAATTAACCATCATTTTTGCGTCGGATTCGAAAATGTAGACTCACAGGAGAACGATCATAAGGTGCCCAAGGCAGCTATAGACCCTTGGAGACAAGTCGGCTGGAAGACGATGTATTGAATGGCGACGGAATTTGAGTGCTCCATCGTCAATATGAGGCCCTGAACGTTACAATAAACTATCAGTTTCGCGTCGGATTCGAAAATCTAGACTTACAAGAGAACGATCATAAAGTGCCCCAGGCAGCAATAGACGCTTGGAGACAAGTCGGCTGGAGGACGATCTTTTCGATCGCGACGCAATTTGAGTGTTCCATCGTAACTAGGAGGCCCTGAATTAACTATAAGGTTTTCGTCGGATTGGAAATTCTAGACTAACTGGAGACGGACCATAAGGTTCCGGAAGCAGCAGTATCCCCTTGGAGACCAGTCGGCTGGAGGACTATGTATTGGATCCCGACGCAATTTGAGTGTTCCATCGTCATTAGGAGGCCCTGAACGTTACAATTAACAATCAGTTTTGCGTCGGATTAGAAAATCTAGAATCACAGGAGAACGACCATATGGTGCCCGAGACAGCAATAGACCCTTGGAGACGAGTTGGCTGGAGGACGATGTATTGTTTCGCGACGCAATTTGAGAGATCCATCGTCACTAGGAGGCCCTGAATGTTACAATTAACAATCAGTTTCGAGTCTTATTCGAAAATCTAAACTCACAGTAGAAGGACCATATGGAGCCCTAGGCAGCAAGATCCCCCGGGAGACACGTCGGCTGGAGGTCGATGTATTGAATCTTGACGCAATTTGAGTGTTCCATCGTCATTAGGAGGCGCTGAAAGTTACAATTGACGATCATTTTTGCGTCGGATTCGAAAATCTAGACACACAGGATACGAACCATATGTTGCCCGCGGCTGCAATATCCCCTTGGAGACAAATCGGCTGAATGGCGATGTATTGAATCTCGACGCAATTTGAGTGTTCCATCGTTATTAAGAGGCCCCGAACGTTACAATTAACTGTCATTTTTGCGTCGGATTCGAAAATCTAGACTCACAGGAGAACGACCATAAGGTGCCCGAGGCAGCAACAGCCCCTTGGAGACAAGTTAGCTGGATTCCGATGTATTGAATCTTGACGCAATTTGAGTGTTCCATCGTCATTAGGAGGCGCTGAAAGTTACAATTAACTATCATTTTAGCGTAGGATTCGAAAATCTACTCATAGGAGAAGGATCATATGGTGCCCGATACAGTAATATCGCCTTGGATACAAGTCGGCTGGAAGACGATGTTTTGAATCTCGATTCAATTTGAGTGTTCCATCGTCATTAGGAGGCGCTGAACGTTACAATTAACTATCATTTTCGCGTCGGATTCGAAAATCTAGACTCACAGGATAAGGACCATATGGTAACCGAGGCGGCAATAAACCCCTTGGAGACAAGTCGGCTGGAGGACGATATATTGAATCTCGACGCAATTTGAGTGTTCCATCGTCATTAGGAGGCGCTGAACGTTACAATTAACTATCATTTTTGCGTCGGATTCGAAAATTTAGACTCACAGGCGAACGACCATAAGGTGCCCTAGGCAGCAACAGCCCCTTGGAGACAAGTTAGCTGGATTCCGATGTATTGAATCTCGAAGCAATTTGAGTGTTCCATCGTCTTTAGGAGGCCCTGAACGTTACAATTAACCATCATTTTTTCGTCGGATTCGAAAATGTAGACTCACAGGAGAACGATCATAAGGTGCCCCAGGCAGCTATAGACCCTTGGAGACAAGTCTGCTGGAAGACGATGTATTGAATGGCGACGCAATTTGAGTGCTCCATCGTCAATAAGAGGCCCTGAACGTTACAATAAACTATCAGTTTCGCGTCGGATTCGAAAATCTAGACTTACAAGAGAACGATCATAAGGTGCCCCAGGCAGCAATAGACGCTTGGAGACAAGTCGGCTGGAGGACGATCTTTTCGATCGCGACGCAATTTGAGTGTTCCATCGTAACTAGGAGGCCCTGAATTAACTATAAGGTTTTCGTCGGATTGGAAATTCTAGACTAACTGGAGACGGACCATAAGGTTCCGGAAGCAGCAGTATCCCCTTGGAGACCAGTCGGCTGGAGGACTATGTATTGGATCCCGACGCAATTTGAGTGTTCCATCGTCATTAGGAGTCCCTGAACGTTACAATTAACAATCAGTTTTGCGTCGGATTAGAAAATCTAGAATCACAGGAGAACGACCATAAGGTGCCCGAGACAGCAATAGACCCTTGGAGACGTGTTGGCTGGAGGACGATGTATTGAATCGCGACGCAATTTGAGAGATCCATCGTCATTAGGAGGCCCTGAATGTTACAATTAACTATCAGTTTCGAGTCGGATTCGAAAATCTAAACTCACAGTAGAAGGACCGTATGGAGCCCTAGGCAGCAATATCCCCCGGGAGACACGTCGGCTGGAGGTCGATGTATTGAATCTTGACGCAAATTGAGTGTTCCATCGTCATTAGGAGGCGCTGAACGTTACAATTAACAATCATTTTTGCGTCGGGTTCGAAAATCTATACTCACAAGAGAACGATCTTAATGTGCCCGAGGCAGCAATAGACGCTTGGAGACAATTCGGCTGGTGGACGAAATATTGGATCGCGACGCAATTTGAGTGTTTCAGAGTCATTAGGAAGCCCTGAATGTTACATCTAACTATCAGTTTTTCGCCGGATTCGTAAATATAGACTCACATAATGTGCCCGAGGCAGCAATATCCCCTTGGAGACCAGTCCGCAGGAGGACGATGTTTTGAATCGCGACGCAATTTGAGCGCTCCATCGTCATTAGGAGGCCCTGAACGTTACAATTAACTATAAGTTTCGCGTCGGATTCGAAAATCTAGACTCACAGGATAAGGACCATATGGTAACCGAGGCGGCAATAAACCCCTTGGAGACAAGTCGGCTGGAGGACGATATATTGAATCTCGACCCAATTTGAGTGTCCCATCGTCATTACGAGGCGCCGAACGATACAATTAACTATCAGTTATGCGTCGGATTCGAAAATCTAGAGTCACAGGAGAACGACCATAAGGTGCCCGAGGCAGCAACGGACTCTTCGAGGCAAGTCGGTTGGAGGCCGATGTATCGAATCTCGACGCAATTTGAGTGTTCCATCGTCATTAGGAGGCCCTGAACATTACAATTAACTATCATTTTTGCTTCGGATTCGAAGATCTAGACTCACAGGATAAGGACCATATGGTAACCGAGGCGGTAATAAACCCCTTGGAGACAAGTCGGCTGGAGGACGATATATTGAATCTCGACGCAATTTGAGTGTTCCATCGTCATTAGGAGGCGCTGAACGTTACAATTAACTATCATTTTTGCGTCGGATTCGAAAATTTAGACTCACAGACGAACGACCATAAGGTGCCGGAGGCAGCAACAGCCCCTTGGAGACAGGTTAGCTGGATTCCGATGTATTGAATCTCGACGCAATTTGAGTGTTCCATCGTCTTTAGGAGGCCCTGAACGTTACAATTAACCATCATTTTTGCGTCGGATTCGAAAATGTAGACTTACAGGAGAACGATCATAAGGTGCCCCAGGCAGCTATAGACCCTTGCAGACAAGTCGGCTGGAAGACGATGTATTGAATGGCGACGGAATTTGAGTGCTCCATCGTCAATATGAGGCCCTGAACGTTACAATATACTATCAGTTTCGCGTCGGATTCGAAAATCTACTTACAGGGGAAGTTTATATTGTGCTCGCGACAGCAATATCCCCTTGGATACAAGCCGGCAGGAGGACGATGTATTGAATCTCGACGCAATTTGAGTGTTCCATCGTCATTAGGAGGCCCTGAACGTTACAATTAACTATCAGTTATGAGTCGGATTCGAAAATCTAGACTAACAGGAGAACGCCTATAAGGTGCCCGAGGCAGCAACAGACCCTTGGAGACAAGTTGGCTGGATGCCGATGTATTGAATCTCGACGCAATTTGAGTGTTCCATCGTCATTAGGGGGCCCTGATCGTTACAATTAACTATCGTTTTTGAGTCGGATTCGGAAATCTGGACTCAAAGGAGGACGACCATAAGGTGCCCGATGCAGCAATAGACCTGTGGAGACGAGTCGGCTGAAGGACGATGTATAGACTCTCGACGCAATTTGAGTGTTCCATCGTCAATAGGAGGCACTGAACCTTACAATTAACTATCATTTTAGCGTTGGATTCGAAAATCTACTCACAGGAGAAGTTCATATTATGCCCGAGACAGCAATATCCCCTTGAATACAAGTCGGCTGTAGGTCGATGTATTGAATCTCGACGCATTTTGAGTGTACCATCGTCTTTAGGAGGCCCTGAACGTTACAATTAACTATCAGTTTCGCGTCGGATTCGAAAATCTAGACTCACACGAGACGGGCCACATGGAGCCCCAGGCGGCAATATCCCCTTGTAGGCAGCTCGGCTGGAGGTCGATGTATTGACTCTCGACACAATCTTAGTGTTCCATCGTCATTCCGAGGCACTGAACGTTACAATTAACAATCGGTTTCGCGTCGGATTCGAAAATCTAGACTCACAGGAGAAGGATCGTATGGAGCCTGAAGCAGATATATCCCCTTGGATACAAGTCGGCTGGAAGACGATGTATTGAATCTCGATTCAATTTGAGTGTGCCATCGTCAATAGGAGGCCCTGAACGTTACATTTAACAATCAGTGTTGCGTCGGATTAGAAAATTTAGACCCACAGGAGAACGACCATAAGGTGCCGGAGGCAGCAATAGACGCTTGGAGACAATTCGGCTGGTGGACGAAATATTGGATCGCGACGCAATTTGAGTGTTTAGGAGGCCCTCAACGTTACAATTAACTATAAGTTTCGCGTCGGATTCAAAAATCTAGACTCACAGGATAAGGACCATAAGGTTTCGGAAGCAGCAGTATCCCCTTGGAGACCAGTAGGCTGGAGGACGATGTATTGGATCGCGACACAATTTGAGTGCTCCATCGTCATTAGGAGGCGCTGAACGATACAATTAACTATCAGTTATGCGTCGGATTCGAAAATCTAGACTCACAGGATAAGGACCATATGGTAACCGAGGCGGCAATAAACCCCTTGGAGACAAGTCGGCTGGAGGACGATATATTGAATCTCGACGCAATTTGAGTGTTCCATCGTCATTAGGAGGCGCTGAACGTTACAATTAACTATCATTTTTGCGTCGGATTCGAAAATTTAGACTCACAGGCGAACAACCATAAGGTGCCGGAGGCAGCAACAGCCCCTTGGAGACAAGTTAGCTGGATTCCGATGTATTGAATCTCGACGCAATTTGAGTGTTCCATCGTCATTAGGAGGCCCTGAACGTTACAATTAACCATCATTTTTGCGTCGGATTCGAAAATGTAGACTCACAGGAGAACGATCATAAGGTGCCCAAGGCAGCTATAGACCCTTGGAGACAAGTCGGCTGGAAGACGATGTATTGAATGGCGACGGAATTTGAGTGCTCCATCGTCAATATGAGGCCCTGAACGTTACAATAAACTATCAGTTTCGCGTCGGATTCGAAAATCTAGACTTACAAGAGAACGATCATAAGGTGCCCCAGGCAGCAATAGACGCTTGGAGACAAGTCGGCTGGAGGACGATCTTTTCGATCGCGACGCAATTTGAGTGTTCCATCGTAACTAGGAGGCCCTGAATTAACTATAAGGTTTTCGTCGGATTGGAAATTCTAGACTAACTGGAGACGGACCATAAGGTTCCGGAAGCAGCAGTATCCCCTTGGAGACCAGTCGGCTGGAGGACTATGTATTGGATCCCGACGCAATTTGAGTGTTCCATCGTCATTAGGAGTCCCTGAACGTTACAATTAACAATCAGTTTTGCGTCGGATTAGAAAATCTAGAATCACAGGAGAACGACCATAAGGTGCCCGAGACAGCAATAGACCCTTGGAGACGTGTTGGCTGGAGGACGATGTATTGAATCGCGACGCAATTTGAGAGATCCATCGTCATTAGGAGGCCCTGAATGTTACAATTAACTATCAGTTTCGAGTCGGATTCGAAAATCTAAACTCACAGTAGAAGGACCGTATGGAGCCCTAGGCAGCAATATCCCCCGGGAGACACGTCGGCTGGAGGTCGATGTATTGAATCTTGACGCAAATTGAGTGTTCCATCGTCATTAGGAGGCGCTGAACGTTACAATTAACAATCATTTTTGCGTCGGGTTCGAAAATCTATACTCACAAGAGAACGATCTTAATGTGCCCGAGGCAGCAATAGACGCTTGGAGACAATTCGGCTGGTGGACGAAATATTGGATCGCGACGCAATTTGAGTGTTTCAGAGTCATTAGGAAGCCCTGAATGTTACATCTAACTATCAGTTTTTCGCCGGATTCGTAAATATAGACTCACATAATGTGCCCGAGGCAGCAATATCCCCTTGGAGACCAGTCCGCAGGAGGACGATGTTTTGAATCGCGACGCAATTTGAGCGCTCCATCGTCATTAGGAGGCCCTGAACGTTACAATTAACTATAAGTTTCGCGTCGGATTCGAAAATCTAGACTCACAGGATAAGGACCATATGGTAACCGAGGCGGCAATAAACCCCTTGGAGACAAGTCGGCTGGAGGACGATATATTGAATCTCGACCCAATTTGAGTGTCCCATCGTCATTACGAGGCGCCGAACGATACAATTAACTATCAGTTATGCGTCGGATTCGAAAATCTAGAGTCACAGGAGAACGACCATAAGGTGCCCGAGGCAGCAACGGACTCTTCGAGGCAAGTCGGTTGGAGGCCGATGTATCGAATCTCGACGCAATTTGAGTGTTCCATCGTCATTAGGAGGCCCTGAACATTACAATTAACTATCATTTTTGCTTCGGATTCGAAGATCTAGACTCACAGGATAAGGACCATATGGTAACCGAGGCGGTAATAAACCCCTTGGAGACAAGTCGGCTGGAGGACGATATATTGAATCTCGACGCAATTTGAGTGTTCCATCGTCATTAGGAGGCGCTGAACGTTACAATTAACTATCATTTTTGCGTCGGATTCGAAAATTTAGACTCACAGACGAACGACCATAAGGTGCCGGAGGCAGCAACAGCCCCTTGGAGACAGGTTAGCTGGATTCCGATGTATTGAATCTCGACGCAATTTGAGTGTTCCATCGTCTTTAGGAGGCCCTGAACGTTACAATTAACCATCATTTTTGCGTCGGATTCGAAAATGTAGACTTACAGGAGAACGATCATAAGGTGCCCCAGGCAGCTATAGACCCTTGCAGACAAGTCGGCTGGAAGACGATGTATTGAATGGCGACGGAATTTGAGTGCTCCATCGTCAATATGAGGCCCTGAACGTTACAATATACTATCAGTTTCGCGTCGGATTCGAAAATCTACTTACAGGGGAAGTTTATATTGTGCTCGCGACAGCAATATCCCCTTGGATACAAGCCGGCAGGAGGACGATGTATTGAATCTCGACGCAATTTGAGTGTTCCATCGTCATTAGGAGGCCCTGAACGTTACAATTAACTATCAGTTATGAGTCGGATTCGAAAATCTAGACTAACAGGAGAACGCCTATAAGGTGCCCGAGGCAGCAACAGACCCTTGGAGACAAGTTGGCTGGATGCCGATGTATTGAATCTCGACGCAATTTGAGTGTTCCATCGTCATTAGGGGGCCCTGATCGTTACAATTAACTATCGTTTTTGAGTCGGATTCGGAAATCTGGACTCAAAGGAGGACGACCATAAGGTGCCCGATGCAGCAATAGACCTGTGGAGACGAGTCGGCTGAAGGACGATGTATAGACTCTCGACGCAATTTGAGTGTTCCATCGTCAATAGGAGGCACTGAACCTTACAATTAACTATCATTTTAGCGTTGGATTCGAAAATCTACTCACAGGAGAAGTTCATATTATGCCCGAGACAGCAATATCCCCTTGAATACAAGTCGGCTGTAGGTCGATGTATTGAATCTCGACGCATTTTGAGTGTACCATCGTCTTTAGGAGGCCCTGAACGTTACAATTAACTATCAGTTTCGCGTCGGATTCGAAAATCTAGACTCACACGAGACGGGCCACATGGAGCCCCAGGCGGCAATATCCCCTTGTAGGCAGCTCGGCTGGAGGTCGATGTATTGACTCTCGACACAATCTTAGTGTTCCATCGTCATTCCGAGGCACTGAACGTTACAATTAACAATCGGTTTCGCGTCGGATTCGAAAATCTAGACTCACAGGAGAAGGATCGTATGGAGCCTGAAGCAGATATATCCCCTTGGATACAAGTCGGCTGGAAGACGATGTATTGAATCTCGATTCAATTTGAGTGTGCCATCGTCAATAGGAGGCCCTGAACGTTACATTTAACAATCAGTGTTGCGTCGGATTAGAAAATTTAGACCCACAGGAGAACGACCATAAGGTGCCGGAGGCAGCAATAGACGCTTGGAGACAATTCGGCTGGTGGACGAAATATTGGATCGCGACGCAATTTGAGTGTTTAGGAGGCCCTCAACGTTACAATTAACTATAAGTTTCGCGTCGGATTCAAAAATCTAGACTCACAGGATAAGGACCATAAGGTTTCGGAAGCAGCAGTATCCCCTTGGAGACCAGTAGGCTGGAGGACGATGTATTGGATCGCGACACAATTTGAGTGCTCCATCGTCATTAGGAGGCGCTGAACGATACAATTAACTATCAGTTATGCGTCGGATTCGAAAATCTAGACTCACAGGATAAGGACCATATGGTAACCGAGGCGGCAATAAACCCCTTGGAGACAAGTCGGCTGGAGGACGATATATTGAATCTCGACGCAATTTGAGTGTTCCATCGTCATTAGGAGGCGCTGAACGTTACAATTAACTATCATTTTTGCGTCGGATTCGAAAATTTAGACTCACAGGCGAACAACCATAAGGTGCCGGAGGCAGCAACAGCCCCTTGGAGACAAGTTAGCTGGATTCCGATGTATTGAATCTCGACGCAATTTGAGTGTTCCATCGTCATTAGGAGGCCCTGAACGTTACAATTAACCATCATTTTTGCGTCGGATTCGAAAATGTAGACTCACAGGAGAACGATCATAAGGTGCCCAAGGCAGCTATAGACCCTTGGAGACAAGTCGGCTGGAAGACGATGTATTGAATGGCGACGGAATTTGAGTGCTCCATCGTCAATATGAGGCCCTGAACGTTACAATAAACTATCAGTTTCGCGTCGGATTCGAAAATCTAGACTTACAAGAGAACGATCATAAGGTGCCCCAGGCAGCAATAGACGCTTGGAGACAAGTCGGCTGGAGGACGATCTTTTCGATCGCGACGCAATTTGAGTGTTCCATCGTAACTAGGAGGCCCTGAATTAACTATAAGGTTTTCGTCGGATTGGAAATTCTAGACTAACTGGAGACGGACCATAAGGTTCCGGAAGCAGCAGTATCCCCTTGGAGACCAGTCGGCTGGAGGACTATGTATTGGATCCCGACGCAATTTGAGTGTTCCATCGTCATTAGGAGTCCCTGAACGTTACAATTAACAATCAGTTTTGCGTCGGATTAGAAAATCTAGAATCACAGGAGAACGACCATAAGGTGCCCGAGACAGCAATAGACCCTTGGAGACGAGTTGGCTGGAGGACGATGTATTGAATCGCGACGCAATTTGAGAGATCCATCGTCATTAGGAGGCCCTGAATGTTACAATTAACAATCAGTTTCGAGTCGGATTCGAAAATCTAAACTCACAGTAGAAGGACCGTATGGAGCCCTAGGCAGCAATATCCCCCGGGAGACACGTCGGCTGGAGGTCGATGTATTGAATCTTGACGCAATTTGAGTGTTCCATCGTCATTAGGAGGCGCTGAAAGTTACAATTGACGATCATTTTTGCGTCGGATTCGAAAATCTAGACACACAGGATACGAACCATATGTTGCCCGAGGCAGCAATATCCCCTTGGAGACAAATCGGCTGAATGGCGATGTATTGAATCTCGACGCAATTTGAGTGTTCCATCGTTATTAGGAGGCCCCGAACGTTACAATTAACTGTCATTTTTGCGTCGGATTCGAAAATCTAGACTCACAGGAGAACGGCCATAAGGTGCCCGAGGCAGCAACAGCCCCTTGGAGACAAGTTAGCTGGATTCCGATGTATTGAATCTTGACGCAATTTCAGTGTTCCATCGTCATTAGGAGGCGCTGAAAGTTACAATTAACTATCATTTTCGCGTCGGATTCGAAAATCTAGACTCACAGGATAAGGACCATATGGTAACCGAGGCGGCAATAAACCCCTTGGAGACAAGTCGGCTGGAGGACGATATATTGAATCTCGACGCAATTTGAGTGTTCCATCGTCATTAGGAGGCGCTGAACGTTACAATTAACTATCATTTTTGCGTCGGATTCGAAAATGTAGACTCACAGGAGAACGATCATAAGGTGCCCCAGGCAGCTATAGACCCTTGGAGACAAGTCGGCTGGAAGACGATGTATTGAATGGCGACGGAATTTGAGTGCTCCATCGTCAATAAGAGGCCCTGAACGTTACAATAAACTATCAGTTTCGCGTCGGATTCGAAAATCTAGACTTACAAGAGAACGATCATAAGGTGCCCCAGGCAGCAATTGACGCTTGGAGACAAGTCGGCTGGAGGACGATCTTTTCGATCGCGACGCAATTTGAGTGTTCCATCGTAACTAGGAGGCCCTGAATTAACTATAAGGTTTTCGTCGGATTGGAAATTCTAGACTAACTGGAGACGGTCCATAAGGTTCCGGAAGCAGCAGTATCCCCTTGGAGACCAGTCGGCTGGAGGACTATGTATTGGATCCCGACGCAATTTGAGTGTTCCATCGTCATTAGGAGTCCCTGAACGTTACAATTAACAATCAGTTTTGTGTCGGATTAGAAAATCTAGAATCACAGGAGAACGACCATAAGGTGCCCGAGACAGCAATAGACCCTTGGAGACGAGTTGGCTGGAGGACGATGTATTGAATCGCGACGCAATTTGAGAGATCCATCGTCATTAGGAGGCCCTGAATGTTACAATTAACAATCAGTTTCGAGTCGGATTCGAAAATCTAAACTCACAGTAGAAGGACCGTATGGTGCCCTAGGCAGCAATATCCCCCGGGAGACACGTCGGCTGGAGGTCGATGTATTGAATCTTGACGCAATTTGAGGGTTCCATCGTCATTAGGAGGCGCTGAAAGTTACAATTGACGATCATTTTTGCGTCGGATTCGAAAATCTAGACACACAGGATACGAACCATATGTTGCCCGAGGCAGCAATATCCCCTTGGAGACAAATCGGCTGAATGGCGATGTACTGAATCTCGACGCAATTTGAGTGTTCCATCGTTATTAGGAGGCCCCGAACGTTACAATTAACTGTCATTTTTGCGTCGGATTCGAAAATCTAGACTCACAGGAGAACGACCATAAGGTGCCCGAGGCAGCAACAGCCCCTTGGAGACAAGTTAGCTGGATTCCGATGTATTGAATCTTGACGCAATTTGAGTGTTCCATCGTCATTAGGAGGCGCTGAAAGTTACAATTAACTATCATTTTAGCGTAGGATTCGAAAATCTACTCACAGGAGAAGGATCATATGGTGCCCGATACAGCAATATCGCCTTGGATACAAGTCGGCTGGAAGACGATGTTTTGAATCTCGATTCAATTTGAGTGTTCCATCGTCATTAGGAGGCGCTGAACGTTACAATTAACTATCATTTTCGCGTCGGATTCGAAAATCTAGACTCACAGGATAAGGACCATATGGTAACCGAGGCGGCAATAAACCCCTTGGAGACAAGTCGGCTGGAGGACGATATATTGAATCTCGACGCAATTTGAGTGTTCCATCGTCATTAGGAGGCGCTGAACGTTACAATTAACTATCATTTTTGCGTCGGATTCGAAAATTTAGACTCACAGGCGAACGACCATAAGGTGCCCTAGGCAGCAACAGCCCCTTGGAGACAAGTTAGCTGGATTCCGATGTATTGAATCTCGACGCAATTTGAGTGTTCCATCGTCTTTAGGAGGCCCTGAACGTTACAATTAACCATCATTTTTGCGTCGGATTCGAAAATGTAGACTCACAGGAGAACGATCATAAGGTGCCCCAGGCAGCTATAGACCCTTGGAGACAAGTCGGCTGGAAGACGATGTATTGAATGGCGACGGAATTTGAGTGCTCCATCGTCAATAAGAGGCCCTGAACGTTACAATAAACTATCAGTTTCGCGTCGGATTCGAAAATCTAGACTTACAAGAGAACGATCATAAGGTGCCCCAGGCAGCAATAGACGCTTGGAGACAAGTCGGCTGGAGGACGATCTTTTCGATCGCGACGCAATTTGAGTGTTCCATCGTAACTAGGAGGCCCTGAATTAACTATAAGGTTTTCGTCGGATTGGAAATTCTAGACCAACTGGAGACGGACCATAAGGTTCCGGAAGCAGCAGTATCCCCTTGGAGACCAGTCGGCTGGAGGACTATGTATTGGATCCCGACGCAATTTGAGTGTTCCATCGTCATTAGGAGTCCCTGAACGTTACAATTAACAATCAGTTTTGCGTCGGATTAGAAAATCTAGAATCACAGGAGAACGATCATAAGGTGCCCGAGACAGCAATAGACCCTTGGAGACGAGTTGGCTGGAGGACGATGTATTGAATCGCGACGCAATTTGAGAGATCCATCGTCATTAGGAGGCCCTGAATGTTACAATTAACAATCAGTTTCGAGTCGGATTCGAAAATCTAATAAACTCACAGTAGAAGGACCGTATGAAGCCCTAGGCAGCAATATCCCCCGGGAGACTCGTCGGCTGGAGGTCGATGTATTGAATCTTGACGCAATTTGATTGTTCCATCGTCATTAGGAGGCGCTGAAAGTTACAATTGACGATCATTTTTGCGTCGGATTCGAAAATCTAGACACACAGGAGACGAACCATATGTTGCCCAAGGCAGCAATATCCCCTTGGAGACAAATCGGCTGAATGGCGATGTATTGAATCTCGACGCAATTTGAGTGTTCCATCGTTATTAGGAGGCCCCGAACGTTACAATTAACTGTCATTTTTGCGTCGGATTCGAAAATCTAAACTCACAGGAGAACGACCATAAGGTGCCCGAGGCAGCAACAGCCCCTTGGAGACAAGTTAGCTGGATTCCGATGTATTGAATCTTGACGCAATTTGAGTGTTCCATCGTCATTAGGAGGCGCTGAAAGTTACAATTAACTATCATTTTAGCGTAGGATTCGAAAATCTACTCACAGGAGAAGGATCATATGGTGCCCGATACAGCAATATCGCCTTGGATACAAGTCGGCTGGAAGACGATGTTTTGAATCTCGATTCAATTTGAGTGTTCCATCGTCATTAGGAGGCGCTGAACGTTACAATTAACTATCATTTTCGCGTCGGATTCCAAAATCTACTTACAGGGGAAGTTCATATGGTGCTCGCGACAGCAATATCCCCTTGGATACAAGCCGGCAGGAGGACGATGTATTGAATCTCGACGCAATTTGAGTGTTCCATCGTCATTAGGAGGCCCTGAACGTTACAATTAACTATCAGTTATGCGTCGGATTCGAAAATCTAGACTAACAGGAGAACGCCTATAAGGTGCCCGAGGCAGCAACAGACCCTTGGAGACAAGTTGGCTGGATGCCGATGTATTGAATCTCGACGCAATTTGAGTGTTCCATCGTCATTAGGGGGCCCTGATCGTTACAATTAACTATCGTTTTTGAGTCGGATTCGAAAATCTGGACTCAAAGGAGGACGACCATAAGGTGCCCGAGGCAGCAATAGACCTTTAGAGACGAGTCGGCTGAAGGACGATGTATTGACTCTCGACGCTATTTGAGTGTTCCATCGTCAATAGGAGGCACTGAACCTTACAATTAACTATCTTTTTAGCGTTGGATTCGAAAATCTACTCACAGGAGAAGTTCATAGTGTGCCCGAGACAGCAATATCCCCTTGAATACAAGTCGGCTGTAGGTCGATGTATTGGATCTCGACGCAATTTGAGTGTTCCATCGTAATTAGGAGGCCCTGAGCGTTACAATTAACTATAAGTTTCGCGTCGGATTCGAAAATCTAGACTCACAGGATAAGGACCATATGGTGCCCGAGGCAACAATTTCCTCTTGGAGACAAGTCGGCTGGAGTACGATGTATTGAATCGCGACGCAATTTGAGTGTACCATCGGCATTAGGAGGCCCTGAACATCACAATTAACAATCAATTTTGCGTCGGATTCGAAAATGTAGACTCACAGGAGATCGACCATAAGGTGCCCGAGGCAGCAATAGACCCTTGGAGAGAAGTCGCCTGGAGGACGATGTGTTGAATAGCGACGCAATTTGAGTGTTCCATCGTCATTTTGAGGCCCTGTACGTTACAATTAACAATCAGTTTTGCGTCGGATTAGAAAATCTAGACTCACTGGAGACGGACCATCAGGTTCCGGAAGCAGCAATATCCCCTTGGAGACCACTCCGCTGGAGGACGATGTATTGAATCGCGACGCATTTTGAGTGCTCCATCGTCATTAGGAGACCCTGAACGTTACAATTAACTATCAGTTATGCGTCGGATTCGAAAATCTAGACTCACAGGAGAACGACCATAAGGTGCCCGAGGCAGCAACAGACCCTTGGAGACAAGTTGGCTGGAGGCCGATGTATTGAATATTGACGCAATTTGAGTGTTCCATCGTCTTTTGGAGCCCTGAACTTTACAATTAACTATCAGTTTCGCGTCGGATTCGAAAATCTAGACTCACAGGAGACGGACCACATGGAGCCCGAGGCGGCAATATCCCCTTGTAGACAAGTCGGCTAGAGGTCGATGTATTGACTCTCGACACAATCTTAGTGTTCCATCGTCATTTGGAGGCATTGAACGTTACAACTAACAATCAGTTTCGCGTCGGATTTGAAAATCTAGACTCACAGGTGAGCGACCATAATGAGCCCGAGGCAGGAATATCCCAATGAAAACAAGTCAGCTGGAAGACGATATATTGAATCTCGACGCAATTAGAGTGTTCCATCGTAATTAGGAGGCCCTGTACGTTACAATTAACTATGAGTTTTGCATCGGATTCGAAAATCTAGACTCACAGGTGAACGATCATAAGGTGCCCGAGGCGGCAATATCCCCTTGTAGACAAGTCGGCTGGAGGTCGATGTATTGACTCTCGACACAATCTTAGTGTTCCATCGTAACTAGGAGGCCCTGAATGTTACAATTAACTATCATTTTTGGGTCAGATTCGAAAATCTAGACTCACAGGAGAACGACCATAAGGTGCCCGAGGCTGAAGGACGATGTATTGAATCTTGACGCAATTTGAGTGTTCCATCGTCATTAGGAGGCGCTGAACGTTACAATTATTTATCATTTTTGCGTCGGATTCGAAAATCTAGACTCACAAGAGAACGACCATAAGGTGCCGGAGGCAGCAACAGCCTCTTGGAGACAAGTTAGCTGGTTTCCGATGTATTGAATCTCGACGCAATTTGAGTCTTCCATCGTCATTAGGAGGCCCTGAACGTTACAATTAACAATCAGTTTTGCGTCGGATTAGAAAATCTAGACTCACAGGAGAACCACCATAAGGTGCCCGAGGCAGGAATAGACCCTTGGAGACTAGTCGGCTGGAGGTCGATGTATTTCATCTCGACGAAATTTGAGTGTTCCATCGTCATTATTAGAAGATGAACGTTACAATTAACTATCATTTTTGCGTCGGATTAGAAAATCTAGACTCACAGGAGAACGACCATAAGGTGCCCGAGGCAGCAATAGACCCTTGGATACAAGTCGGCTGGAAGACGATGTATTGAATCTCGATTCAATTTGAGTGTTCCATCGTCATTAGGAGGCTCTGAAAATTACGATTAACTATCATTTTAGCGTCGGGTTCGAAAATCTACTCACAGGAGAAGGATCATATGGTGCCCGAAACGGCAATATCCCCTTGGATACAAGTCGGCTGGAAGACGATGTATTGAATCTCGATTCAATTTGAGTGTTCCATCGTCATTAGGAGGAGCTGAACGTGACAATTAACTATCAGTTTTGCGTTGGATACGAAAATCTAGACTCACAGGAGACGGACCATATGGTGCCCGAGGCAGCAATATCCCCTTGGAGACAAGTCGGCTGGAGAACGATGGATTGAATCTCGACGTCATTTGAGTGTTCCATCGTCATTAGGAGGCCCTGAACGTTACAATTAATTAGCAGTTTCGCGTCGGATACGAAAATCTAGACTCACCGGAGACGGCCATATGGTGCCCAAGGCAGCAATATCCTCTTGTAGACAAGTGGGCTGGAGGACGATCTATTGAATCTCGACGCTATTTGAGTCTTCCATCGAAATTAGGAGGCCCTTAATGTCACAATTAACTATCATTTTTGCGTCGGATTAGAAAATCTAGACTCACAGGAGAACGACCATAAGGTGCCCGAGGCAGCAATAGACCCTTGGATACAAGTCGGCTGGAAGACGATGTATTGCTTCTCGACGCAATTTGAGTGTTCCATCGTCATTAGGAGATGCTGAACATTACAATTAACTATCAGTTTTGCATCGGATTCGAAAATCTACTTACAGGGGAAGTTCATATGGTGCTCGCGACAGCAATATCCCCTTGGATACAAGCCGGCAGGAGGACGATGTATTGAATCTCGACGCAATTTGAGTGTTCCATCGTCATTAGGAGGCCCTGAACGTTACAATTAACTATCAGTTATGCGTCGGATTCGAAAATCTAGACTAACAGGAGAACGCCTATAAGGTGCCCGAGGCAGCAACAGACCCTTGGAGACAAGTTGGCTGGATGCCGATGTATTGAATCTCGACGCAATTTGAGTGTTCCATCGTCATTAGGGGGCCCTGATCGTTACAATTAACTATCGTTTTTGAGTCGGATTCGAAAATCTGGACTCAAAGGAGGACGACCATAAGGTGCCCGAGGCAGCAATAGACCTTTAGAGACGAGTCGGCTGAAGGACGATGTATTGACTCTCGACGCTATTTGAGTGTTCCATCGTCAATAGGAGGCACTGAACCTTACAATTAACTATCTTTTTAGCGTTGGATTCGAAAATCTACTCACAGGAGAAGTTCATAGTGTGCCCGAGACAGCAATATCCCCTTGAATACAAGTCGGCTGTAGGTCGATGTATTGGATCTCGACGCAATTTGAGTGTTCCATCGTAATTAGGAGGCCCTGAGCGTTACAATTAACTATAAGTTTCGCGTCGGATTCGAAAATCTAGACTCACAGGATAAGGACCATATGGTGCCCGAGGCAACAATTTCCTCTTGGAGACAAGTCGGCTGGAGTACGATGTATTGAATCGCGACGCAATTTGAGTGTACCATCGGCATTAGGAGGCCCTGAACATCACAATTAACAATCAATTTTGCGTCGGATTCGAAAATGTAGACTCACAGGAGATCGACCATAAGGTGCCCGAGGCAGCAATAGACCCTTGGAGAGAAGTCGCCTGGAGGACGATGTGTTGAATAGCGACGCAATTTGAGTGTTCCATCGTCATTTTGAGGCCCTGTACGTTACAATTAACAATCAGTTTTGCGTCGGATTAGAAAATCTAGACTCACTGGAGACGGACCATCAGGTTCCGGAAGCAGCAATATCCCCTTGGAGACCACTCCGCTGGAGGACGATGTATTGAATCGCGACGCATTTTGAGTGCTCCATCGTCATTAGGAGACCCTGAACGTTACAATTAACTATCAGTTATGCGTCGGATTCGAAAATCTAGACTCACAGGAGAACGACCATAAGGTGCCCGAGGCAGCAACAGACCCTTGGAGACAAGTTGGCTGGAGGCCGATGTATTGAATATTGACGCAATTTGAGTGTTCCATCGTCTTTTGGAGCCCTGAACTTTACAATTAACTATCAGTTTCGCGTCGGATTCGAAAATCTAGACTCACAGGAGACGGACCACATGGAGCCCGAGGCGGCAATATCCCCTTGTAGACAAGTCGGCTAGAGGTCGATGTATTGACTCTCGACACAATCTTAGTGTTCCATCGTCATTTGGAGGCATTGAACGTTACAACTAACAATCAGTTTCGCGTCGGATTTGAAAATCTAGACTCACAGGTGAGCGACCATAATGAGCCCGAGGCAGGAATATCCCAATGAAAACAAGTCAGCTGGAAGACGATATATTGAATCTCGACGCAATTAGAGTGTTCCATCGTAATTAGGAGGCCCTGTACGTTACAATTAACTATGAGTTTTGCATCGGATTCGAAAATCTAGACTCACAGGTGAACGATCATAAGGTGCCCGAGGCGGCAATATCCCCTTGTAGACAAGTCGGCTGGAGGTCGATGTATTGACTCTCGACACAATCTTAGTGTTCCATCGTAACTAGGAGGCCCTGAATGTTACAATTAACTATCATTTTTGGGTCAGATTCGAAAATCTAGACTCACAGGAGAACGACCATAAGGTGCCCGAGGCTGAAGGACGATGTATTGAATCTTGACGCAATTTGAGTGTTCCATCGTCATTAGGAGGCGCTGAACGTTACAATTATTTATCATTTTTGCGTCGGATTCGAAAATCTAGACTCACAAGAGAACGACCATAAGGTGCCGGAGGCAGCAACAGCCTCTTGGAGACAAGTTAGCTGGTTTCCGATGTATTGAATCTCGACGCAATTTGAGTCTTCCATCGTCATTAGGAGGCCCTGAACGTTACAATTAACAATCAGTTTTGCGTCGGATTAGAAAATCTAGACTCACAGGAGAACCACCATAAGGTGCCCGAGGCAGGAATAGACCCTTGGAGACTAGTCGGCTGGAGGTCGATGTATTTCATCTCGACGAAATTTGAGTGTTCCATCGTCATTATTAGAAGATGAACGTTACAATTAACTATCATTTTTGCGTCGGATTAGAAAATCTAGACTCACAGGAGAACGACCATAAGGTGCCCGAGGCAGCAATAGACCCTTGGATACAAGTCGGCTGGAAGACGATGTATTGAATCTCGATTCAATTTGAGTGTTCCATCGTCATTAGGAGGCTCTGAAAATTACGATTAACTATCATTTTAGCGTCGGGTTCGAAAATCTACTCACAGGAGAAGGATCATATGGTGCCCGAAACGGCAATATCCCCTTGGATACAAGTCGGCTGGAAGACGATGTATTGAATCTCGATTCAATTTGAGTGTTCCATCGTCATTAGGAGGAGCTGAACGTGACAATTAACTATCAGTTTTGCGTTGGATACGAAAATCTAGACTCACAGGAGACGGACCATATGGTGCCCGAGGCAGCAATATCCCCTTGGAGACAAGTCGGCTGGAGAACGATGGATTGAATCTCGACGTCATTTGAGTGTTCCATCGTCATTAGGAGGCCCTGAACGTTACAATTAATTAGCAGTTTCGCGTCGGATACGAAAATCTAGACTCACCGGAGACGGCCATATGGTGCCCAAGGCAGCAATATCCTCTTGTAGACAAGTGGGCTGGAGGACGATCTATTGAATCTCGACGCTATTTGAGTCTTCCATCGAAATTAGGAGGCCCTTAATGTCACAATTAACTATCATTTTTGCGTCGGATTAGAAAATCTAGACTCACAGGAGAACGACCATAAGGTGCCCGAGGCAGCAATAGACCCTTGGATACAAGTCGGCTGGAAGACGATGTATTGCTTCTCGACGCAATTTGAGTGTTCCATCGTCATTAGGAGATGCTGAACATTACAATTAACTATCAGTTTTGCATCGGATTCGAAAATCTAGACTCAGAGGAGAACGACCATTAGGTACCAGAGGCAGCAATAGACCCTTGGTGACAGGTCGGCTGGAGTACGATGTATTGCATCTCGAAACAATTTGAGTGTTCCATCGTCATTAGGAGGCCCTGAACGTTACAAATAACTAGCAGTTTCGCGTCGGATACGAAAATCTAGACTCACCGGAGACGGCCATATGGTGCCCAAGGCAGCAATATCCCCTTGGAGACAAGTCGGCTGGAGGACGATCTATTGAATCTCGACGCAATTTGAGTGTTCCATCGTCATTAGGAGGCCCTTAATGTCACAATTAACTATCTGTCTTGCGTCGGATTTGAAAATCTAGACGCACAGGAGCACGACCATAAAGTGAAAGATGCAGAAATAGATCCTTTGAGAGAAGTCGGCTGGAGGACGATGTATTGAATCGTGACGCAATTTGAGTGTTCCATCGTCATTAGGAGACCCTGAACGTTACAATTAACTATCAGTTAATTCGAAAATCTAGACTCACAGGAGACGGACCGCCCGAGGCAGCAATATCCCCTTGGAGACAAGTCGGCTGGAGGACGATGTATTGAATCTCGACGTAATTTGAGTGTTCCATCGTCATTATGAGGCCCTGGACGTTACAATTAACTATCGGTTTTGCGTCGGATTCTTAAATCTAGCCTCACAAGAGAACGACCTTAAGGTGCCCGAGGAAGCAATGGAGACAAGTCGACTGAATGACAATGTATTGAATCCCGACGCAATTTGAGTGTTCCATCGTCATTAGGAGGCCATGAACGTTACAATTAACTATCATCTTTGCGTCGGATAAGAAAATCTAGACTCACAGGAGAACCACCATAAGGTGCCCGAGGCAGCAATAGACTCTTGGAGACAAGTCGTCTAGAGGACGATATATTGAATTTGCGTCGGATAAGAAAATCTAGACTCACAGGAGAACCACCATAAGGTGCCCGAGGCAGCAATAGACTCTTAGAGACAAGACGTCTGAAGGACGATGTATTGCATCTCGACGCAACTTGAGCGTTCCATCGTCATTAGGAGGCCATGAACGTTAATATTAACTATCAGTTATGCGTCGGATTCGAAAATCTAGACTCACAGGAGAACGACCATAAGCTGAACGAGGCAGCAATAGACCCTTGGAGACTAGTCGGCTGGAGGTCGATGTATTTCATCTCGACGCAATTTGAGTGTTCCATCGTCATTATTAGAAGATGAACGTTACAATTAACTATCAGCTTTGCGTCGGATTCGAAAATCTAGACTCACAGGAGAACCACCAAAAGGTGCCCGAGGCGGCAATAGACTCTTGGAGACAAGTCAGCTGAAGGAAGATGTATTGAATCTCGACGCAATTTGAGTGTTCCATCGTCATTAGGAGGCCCTGAACGTTACAAATAATTAGCAGTTTCGCGTCGGATACGAAAATTGAGACTCACCGGAGACGGCCATATGGTGCCCAAGGCAGCAATATCCCCTTGGAGACAAGTCGGCTGGAGGACGATCTATTGAATCTCGACGCAATTTGAGTGTTCCATCGTCACTAGGAGGCCCTTAATGTCACAATTAACTATCAGTCTTGCGTCGGATTTGAAAATCTAGACGCACAGGAGCACGACCATAAAGTGAAAGATGCAGAAATAGATCCTTTGAGAGAAGTCGGCTGGAGGACGATGTATTGAATCGTGACGCAATTTGAGTGTTCCATCGTCATTAGGAGACCCAGAACGTTACAATTAACTATCATCTTTGCGTCGGATACGAAAATCTAGACTCACAGGAGAGCCACCATAAGGTGCCCGAGGCAGCAATAGACTCTTGGAGACAAGTCGGCTGAAGGACGGTGTAATGAATCTCGACGCAATTTGAGTGTTCCAACGTCATTAGGTGGCACTGAACGTTACAATTAAGTAGTAGTTTCGCGTCGGAATCGAGTATCTAGACTCACAGGAGATTCATCTTAAGGTGCCCGAGGCAGCAAGAGACTCTTGGAGACAAGTCGGCTGAAGGAAGATGTATTGAATCTCGAAGCAATTTGAGTGTTCCATTTTTATTAGGATGCCATTAACGTTACAATTAACTATCAGTTTTGCGTCGGATTTGAAAATCTAGACGCACAGGAGCACGACCATAATTTGCCAGAAGCAGGAATAGATCCTTGGAGACAAGTCGGCTGGCCGACGATGTATTGAATCGCGACGTAATTTGAGTGTTCCATCGTCATTAGGAGGGACTGAACGTTACAAATTACTATCAGTTTGGCGTCGGATTCGAAAATCTAGACTCAGAGGAGAACGACCATAAGGTGCCCGAGGCAGCAATATCCCCTTGGAGGCATGTCGGCTGGAGGACGATGTATTGAATCTAGACGCAATTTGTGTATTCCATCGTCATTAGGAGGCGCCGTACGTTACAATTAACTGTCAGTTATGCGTCGAATTCTAAAATCTAGAATCACAGGAGAACGACCATAATGTGCCCGAGGCAGCAATAGACCCTTGGAGAGAATTCGGCTGAATGACGATGTATTGATTCTCGACGCAATTTGATTGTTCCAATGTCATTAGGAGTCTCTGAACGTTACAATTAACGATCAGCTATGCGTCGGATTCGAAAATCTAGACTCAGAGGAGAACGACCACAAGGTGCCAGAGGCAGCAATAGATCCTTGGAGACAAGTCGTCTAGAGGACGATATATTTAATCTCGACCCAATTTGAGTGTTCCGTCGTCATTAGGAGGCCTTAACGTTAAAATTAACTGTAAGTGTTGCGTCTGATTCGAAAATTGAGACTCACAGGAGAACGACCATAAGGTGCCCGAGGCAGCAATAGACCTTTGGTGACAAGTCGGCTGAATGACGATGTATTGATTCTCGACGCAATTTGAGTGTTCCATCGTCATTAGGAGGCCATGAACTTTACAATTAACCATCAGTTATGCGTCGGATTTGAAACTCTAGACGCACTGGAGAACGACCATAAGGTGCCCGAGGCAGTAATAGACCCTTGGAGACAAGTCGACTGAAGGACGATGTATTGAATCTCGACGCAATTTGATTGTTCCATCGTCATTAGGAGGCCTTGAATGTTACAATTAAGTATCAGTCTTGCGTCGGATTCGAAAATTTAGACTCACAGGAGAACGAACATAAGGTGCCCGAGGCAGCAATAGACCCTTGGAGACAAGTCGGGTGGAGTACGATGTATTGAATCTCGACGCAATTTGAGTGTTCCATCGTCATTAGGAGGAGCAGAACGTGACAATTAACTATCAGTTTTGCGTTGGATACGAAAATCTAGACTCGCAGGAGACGGACCATATGGTACCCGAGGCAGCAATATCCCCTTGGAGACAAGTCGGCTGGAGAACGATGGATTGAATCTCGACGTCATATGAGTGTTCCATCGTCATTAGGAGGCCCTGAACGTTACAATTAGTTAGCAGTTTCGTGTCGGATACGAATATTTAGACTCACCGGAGACGGCAGCAATATCCTCTTGTAGACAAGTCGGCTGGAGGACGATCTATTGAATCTCGACGCTATTTGAGCGTTCCATCGAAATTAGGAGGCCCTTAATGTCACAATTAACTATCAGTTTTGCGTCGGATTTGAAAATCTAGACGCACAGGAGCACGACCATTAAGTGCCAGATGCAGAAATTGATCCTTGGAGACAAGTCGGCTGAATGACGATGTATTGAATCTCGACGCAATTTAATTTTTCCAATGTCATTAGGAGGCGCTGAACGTTACAATTAACAATCAGCTATGCGTCGGATTCGAAAATCTAGACTCAGAGGAGAACGACCATTAGGTGCCAGAGGCAGCAATAGACACTTGGTGAAAGGTCGGCTGGAGTACGATGTGTTGCATCTCGACGCAATTTGAGTGTTCCATCGTCATTAGGAGGCGCTGAACGTTACAATTAACTATCAGTTTTGCGTCGGATTTGAAAATCTAGACGCACAGGAGCACGACCATTAAGTGCCAGATCCAGAAATAGATCCTTGGAGAGAAGTCGGCTGGAGGACGATGTATTGAATCTCGACGCAATTTGAGTGATCCATCGTCATTTAAGACCCTGAACGTTACAATTAACTATCAGTTTTTCGTCGGATTCTAAAATCTAGACTCACACATGAACGACCATAAGGTGCCCGAGGCAGCAATGGAGACAAGTCGACTGAATGACAATGTATTGAATCCCGACGCAATTTGAGTGTTCCATCGTCATTAGGAGGCCATGAACGTTACAATTAACTATCATCTTTGCGTCGGATAAGAAAATCTAGACTCACAGGAGAACCACCATAAGGTGCCCGAGGCAGCAATAGACTCTTGGAGACAAGTCGGCTGAAGGACGGTGTAATGAATCTCGACGCAATTTGAGTGTTCCAACGTCATTAGAAGGCACTGAACGTTACAAATAACCATCAGTTATGTGTCGGATTCGAAAATCTAGACTCACAGGAGAATCATCATAAGGTGCCCGAGGCAGCAATAGACCCTTGGAGACAAGTCGGCTGGAGGTTGATATATTGCATCTCGACGCAATTTGAGTGTTCCATCGTTAATAGGAGTCCCTGAACGTTACAATTAACTATCAGTTTTGCGTCTGATTCGAAAATCTAGACTCACAGGAGAACCACCATAAGGTGCCCGAGGCAGCAATAGACTCTTAGAGACAAGTCGTCTGAAGGACGATGTATTGCATCTCGACGCAACTTGAGCGTTCCATCGTCATTAGGAGGCCATGAACGTTAATATTAACTATCAGTTATGCGTCGGATTCGAAAATCTAGACTCACAGGAGAACGACCATAAGCTGAACGAGGCAGCAATAGACCCTTGGAGACTAGTCGGCTGGAGGTCGATGTATTTCATCTCGACGCAATTTGAGTGTTCCATCGTCATTATTAGAAGATGAACGTTACAATTAACTATCAGCTTTGCGTCGGATTCGAAAATCTAGACTCACAGGAGAACCACCAAAAGGTGCCCGAGGCGGCAATAGACTCTTGGAGACAAGTCAGCTGAAGGAAGATGTATTGAATCTCGACGCAATTTGAGTGTTCCATCGTCATTAGGAGGCCCTGAACGTTACAAATAATTAGCAGTTTCGCGTCGGATACGAAAATCTAGACTCACCGGAAACGGCCATATGGTGCCCAAGGCAGCAATATCCCCTTGGAGACAAGTCGGCTGGAGGACGATCTATTGAATCTCGACGCAATTTGAGTGTTCCATCGTCACTAGGAGGCCCTTAATGTCACAATTAACTATCAGTCTTGCGTCGGATTTGAAAATCTAGACGCACAGGAGCACGACCATAAAGTGAAAGATGCAGAAATAGATCCTTTGAGAGAAGTCGGCTGGAGGACGATGTATTGAATCGTGACGCAATTTGAGTGTTCCATCGTCATTAGGAGACCCAGAACGTTACAATTAACTATCATCTTTGCGTCGGATACGAAAATCTAGACTCACAGGAGAGCCACCATAAGGTGCCCGAGGCAGCAATAGACTCTTGGAGACAAGTCGGCTGAAGGACGGTGTAATGAATCTCGACGCAATTTGAGTGTTCCAACGTCATTAGGTGGCACTGAACGTTACAATTAAGTAGTAGTTTCGCGTCGGAATCGAGTATCTAGACTCACAGGAGATTCATCTTAAGGTGCCCGAGGCAGCAAGAGACTCTTGGAGACAAGTCGGCTGAAGGAAGATGTATTGAATCTCGAAGCAATTTGAGTGTTCCATTTTTATTAGGATGCCATTAACGTTACAATTAACTATCAGTTTTGCGTCGGATTTGAAAATCTAGACGCACAGGAGCACGACCATAATTTGCCAGAAGCAGGAATAGACCCTTGGAGACAAGTCGGCTGGCCGACGATGTATTGAATCGCGACGTAATTTGAGTGTTCCATCGTCATTAGGAGGGACTGAACGTTACAAATTACTATCAGTTTGGCGTCGGATTCGAAAATCTAGACTCAGAGGAGAACGACCATAAGGTGCCCGAGGCAGCAATATCCCCTTGGAGGCATGTCGGCTGGAGGACGATGTATTGAATCTAGACGCAATTTGTGTATTCCATCGTCATTAGGAGGCGCCGTACGTTACAATTAACTGTCAGTTATGCGTCGAATTCTAAAATCTAGAATCACAGGAGAACGACCATAATGTGCCCGAGGCAGCAATAGACCCTTGGAGAGAATTCGGCTGAATGACGATGTATTGATTCTCGACGCAATTTGATTGTTCCAATGTCATTAGGAGTCTCTGAACGTTACAATTAACGATCAGCTATGCGTCGGATTCGAAAATCTAGACTCAGAGGAGAACGACCACAAGGTGCCAGAGACAGCAATAGATCCTTGGAGACAAGTCGTCTAGAGGACGATATATTGAATCTCGACCCAATTTGAGTGTTCCGTCGTCATTAGGAGGCCTTAACGTTAAAATTAACTGTAAGTGTTGCGTCTGATTCGAAAATTGAGACTCACAGGAGAACGACCATAAGGTGCCCGAGGCAGCAATAGACCTTTGGTGACAAGTCGGCTGAATGACGATGTATTGATTCTCGACGCAATTTGAGTGTTCCATCGTCATTAGGAGGCCATGAACTTTACAATTAACCATCAGTTATGCGTCGGACTTGAAACTCTAGACGCACTGGAGAACGACCATAAGGTGCCCGAGGCAGCAATAGACCCTTGGAGACAAGTCGACTGAAGGACGATGTATTGAATCTCGACGCAATTTGATTGTTCCATCGTCATTAGGAGGCCTTGAATGTTACAATTAAGTATCAGTCTTGCGTCGGATTCGAAAATTTAGACTCACAGGAGAACGAACATAAGGTGCCCGAGGCAGCAATAGACCCTTGGAGACAAGTCGGGTGGAGTACGATGTATTGAATCTCGACGCAATTTGAGTGTTCCATCGTCATTAGGAGGAGCAGAACGTGACAATTAACTATCAGTTTTGCGTTGGATACGAAAATCTAGACTCGCAGGAGACGGACCATATGGTACCCGAGGCAGCAATATCCCCTTGGAGACAAGTCGGCTGGAGAACGATGGATTGAATCTCGACGTCATATGAGTGTTCCATCGTCATTAGGAGGCCCTGAACGTTACAATTAGTTAGCAGTTTCGTGTCGGATACGAATATTTAGACTCACCGGAGACGGCAGCAATATCCTCTTGTAGACAAGTCGGCTGGAGGACGATCTATTGAATCTCGACGCTATTTGAGCGTTCCATCGAAATTAGGAGGCCCTTAATGTCACAATTAACTATCAGTTTTGCGTCGGATTTGAAAATCTAGACGCACAGGAGCACGACCATTAAGTGCCAGATGCAGAAATAGATCCTTGGAGAAAAGTCGGCTGGATGACGATGTATTGAATCGCGACGCAATTTGAGTGTTCCATCGTCATTAGGAGACGCTGAACGTTACAATTAACTATCAGTTTTTCATCGGATTCGAAAATCTAGACTCACAGGAGAACGACCATAAGGTGCCCGAGGCAGGAATAGACCCTTGGAGACAAGTCGGCTGAATGACGATGTATTGAATCTCGACGCAATTTAACTTTTCCAATGTCATTAGGAGGCGCTGAACGTTACAATTAACAATCAGCTATGCGTCGGATTCGAAAATCTAGACTCAGAGGAGAACGACCATTAGGTGCCAGAGGCAGCAATAGACACTTGGTGAAAGGTCGGCTGGAGTACGATGTGTTGCATCTCGACGCAATTTGAGTGTTCCATCGTCATTAGGAGGCGCTGAACGTTACAATTAACTATCAGTTTTGCGTCGGATTTGAAAATCTAGACGCACAGGAGCACGACCATTAAGTGCCAGATCCAGAAATAGATCCTTGGAGAGAAGTCGGCTGGAGGACGATGTATTGAATCTCGACGCAATTTGAGTGATCCATCGTCATTAAAGACCCTGAACGTTACAATTAACTATCAGTTTTTCGTCGGATTCGAAAATCTAGACTCACAGGAGACGGACCGCCCGAGGCAGCAATATCCCCTTGGAGACAAGTCGGCTGGATGACGCTGTATTGATTCTCGACGTAATTTGAGTGTTCCATCGTCATAAGGAGGACCTGAACGTTACAATTAACTATCGGTTTTGTGTCGGATTCTAAAATCTAGACTCACACATGAACGACCATAAGGTGCCCGAGGCAGCAATGGAGACAAGTCGACTGAATGACTATGTATTGAATCCCGACGCAATTTGAGTGTTCCATCGTCATTAGGAGGCCATGAACGTTACAATTAACTATCATCTTTGCGTCGGATAAGAAAATCTAGACTCACAGGAGAACCACCATAAGGTGCCCGAGGCAGCAATAGACTCTTGGAGACAAGTCGGCTGAAGGACGGTGTAATGAATCTCGACGCAATTTGAGTGTTCCAACGTCATTAGAAGGCACTGAACGTTACAAATAACCATCAGTTATGTGTCGGATTCGAAAATCTAGACTCACGGGAGATTCATCATAAGGTGCCCGAGGCAGCAATAGACCCTTGGAGACAAGTCGGCTGGAGGTTGATATATTGCATCTCGACGCAATTTGAGTGTTCCATCGTTAATAGGAGTCCCTGAACGTTACAATTAACTATCAGTTTTGCGTCTGATTCGAAAATCTAGACTCACAGGAGAACCACCATAAGGTGCCCGAGGCAGCAATAGACTCTTAGAGACAAGTCGTCTGAAGGACGATGTATTGCATCTCGACGCAACTTGAGCGTTCCATCGTCATTAGGAGGCCATGAACGTTAATATTAACTATCAGTTATGCGTCGGATTCGAAAATCTAGACTCACAGGAGAACGACCATAAGCTGAACGAGGCAGCAATAGACCCTTGGAGACTAGTCGGCTGGAGGTCGATGTATTTCATCTCGACGCAATTTGAGTGTTCCATCGTCATTATTAGAAGATGAACGTTACAATTAACTATCAGCTTTGCGTCGGATTCGAAAATCTAGACTCACAGGAGAACCACCAAAAGGTGCCCGAGGCGGCAATAGACTCTTGGAGACAAGTCAGCTGAAGGAAGATGTATTGAATCTCGACGCAATTTGAGTGTTCCATCGTCATTAGGAGGCCCTGAACGTTACAAATAATTAGCAGTTTCGCGTCGGATACGAAAATCTAGACTCACCGGAGACGGCCATATGGTGCCCAAGGCAGCAATATCCCCTTGGAGACAAGTCGGCTGGAGGACGATCTATTGAATCTCGACGCAATTTGAGTGTTCCATCGTCACTAGGAGGCCCTTAATGTCACAATTAACTATCAGTCTTGCGTCGGATTTGAAAATCTAGACGCACAGGAGCACGACCATAAAGTGAAAGATGCAGAAATAGATCCTTTGAGAGAAGTCGGCTGGAGGACGATGTATTGAATCGTGACGCAATTTGAGTGTTCCATCGTCATTAGGAGACCCAGAACGTTACAATTAACTATCATCTTTGCGTCGGATACGAAAATCTAGACTCACAGGAGAGTCACCATAAGGTGCCCGAGGCAGCAATAGACTCTTGGAGACAAGTCGGCTGAAGGACGGTGTAATGAATCTCGACGCAATTTGAGTGTTCCAACGTCATTAGGTGGCACTGAACGTTACAATTAAGTAGTAGTTTCGCGTCGGAATCGAGTATCTAGACTCACAGGAGATTCATCTTAAGGTGCCCGAGGCAGCAATAGACTCTTGGAGACAAGTCGGCTGAAGGAAGATGTATTGAATCTCGAAGCAATTTGAGTGTTCCATTTTTATTAGGATGCCATTAACGTTACAATTAACTATCAGTTTTGCGTCGGATTTGAAAATCTAGACGCACAGGAGCACGACCATAATTTGCCAGAAGCAGGAATAGACCCTTGGAGACAAGTCGGCTGGCCGACGATGTATTGAATCGCGACGTAATTTGAGTGTTCCATCGTCATTAGGAGGGACTGAACGTTACAAATTACTATCAGTTTGGCGTCGGATTCGAAAATCTAGACTCAGAGGAGAACGACCATAAGGTGCCCGAGGCAGCAATATCCCCTTTGAGGCATGTCGGCTGGAGGACGATGTATTGAATCTAGACGCAATTTGTGTATTCCATCGTCATTAGGAGGCGCCGTACGTTACAATTAACTGTCAGTTATGCGTCGAATTCTAAAATCTAGAATCACAGGAGAACGACCATAAGGTGCCCGAGGCAGCAATAGACCCTTGGAGAGAATTCGGCTGAATGACGATGTATTGATTCTCGACGCAATTTGATTGTTCCAATGTCATTAGGAGTCTCTGAACGTTACAATTAACGATCAGCTATGCGTCGGATTCGAAAATCTAGACTCAGAGGAGAACGACCACAAGGTGCCAGAGGCAGCAATAGATCCTTGGAGACAAGTCGTCTAGAGGACGATATATTGAATCTCGACCCAATTTGAGTGTTCCGTCGTCATTATGAGGCCTTAACGTTAAAATTAACTGTAAGTGTTGCGTCTGATTCGAAAATTGAGACTCACAGGAGAACGACCATAAGGTGCCCGAGGCAGCAATAGACCTTCGGTGACAAGTCGGCTGAATGACGATGTATTGATTCTCGACGCAATTTGAGTGTTCCATCGTCATTAGGAGGCCATGAACTTTACAATTAACCATCAGTTATGCATCGGATTTGAAACTCTAGACGCACTGGAGAACGACCATAAGGTGCCCGAGGCAGCAATAGACCCTTGGAGACAAGTCGACTGAAGGACGATGTATTGAATCTCGACGCAATTTGATTGTTCCATCGTCATTAGGAGGCCTTGAATGTTACAATTAAGTATCAGTCTTGCGTCGGATTCGAAAATTTAGACTCACAGGAGAACGAACATAAGGTGCCCGAGGCAGCAATAGACCCTTGGAGACAAGTCGGGTGGAGTACGATGTATTGAATCTCGACGCAATTTGAGTGTTCCATCGTCATTAGGAGGAGCTGAACGTGACAATTAACTATCAGTTTTGCGTTGGATACGAAAATCTAGAAACGCAGGAGACGGACCATATGGTACCCGAGGCAGCAATATCCCCTTGGAGACAAGTCGGCTGGAGAACGATGGATTGAATCTCGACGTCATATGAGTGTTCCATCGTCATTAGGAGGCCCTGAACGTTACAATTAGTTAGCAGTTTCGTGTCGGATACGAATATCTAGACTCACCGGAGACGGCAGCAATATCCTCTTGTAGACAAGTCGGCTGGAGGACGATCTATTGAATCTCGACGCTATTTGAGCGTTCCATCGAAATTAGGAGGCCCTTAATGTCAGAATTAACTATCAGTTTTGCGTCGGATTTGAAAATCTAGACGCACAGGAGCACGACCATTAAGTGCCAGATGCAGAAATAGATCCTTGGAGAAAAGTCGGCTGGATGACGATGTATTGAATCGCGACGCAATTTGAGTGTTCCATCGTCATTAGGAGACGCTGAACGTTACAATTAACTATCAGTTTTTCATCGGATTCGAAAATCTAGACTCACAGGTGAACGACCATAAGGTGCCCGAGGCAGGAATAGACCCTTGGAGACAAGTCGGCTGAATGACGATGTATTGAATCTCGACGCAATTTAATTTTTCCAATGTCATTAGGAGGCGCTGAACGTTACAATTAACAATCAGCTATGCGTCGGATTCGAAAATCTAGACTCAGAGGAGAACGACCATTAGGTGCCAGAGGCAGCAATAGACACTTGGTGAAAGGTCGGCTGGAGTACGATGTGTTGCATCTCGACGCAATTTGAGTGTTCCATCGTCATTAGGAGGCCCTGAACGTTACAATTAACTATCGGTTTAGCGTCGGATTCTAAAATCTAGACTCACACATGAACGACCATAAGGTGCCCGAGGCAGCAATGGAGACAAGTCGACTGAATGACTATGTATTGAATCCCGACGCAATTTGAGTGTTCCATCGTCATTAGGAGGCCATGAACGTTACAATTAACTATCATCTTTGCGTCGGATAAGAAAATCTAGACTCACAGGAGAACCACCATAAGGTGCCCGAGGCAGCAATAGACTCTTGGAGACAAGTCGGCTGAAGGACGGTGTAATGAATCTCGACGCAATTTGAGTGTTCCAACGTCATTAGAAGGCACTGAACGTTACAAATAACCATCAGTTATGTGTCGGATTCGAAAATCTAGACTCACAGGAGATTCATCATAAGGTGCCCGAGGCAGCAATAGACCCTTGGAGACAAGTCGGCTGGAGGTTGATATATTGCATCTCGACGCAATTTGAGTGTCCATCGTTAATAGGAGTCCCTGAACGTTACAATTAACTATCAGTTTTGCGTCTGATTCGAAAATCTAGACTCACAGGAGAACCACCATAAGGTGCCCGAGGCAGCAATAGACTCTTAGAGACAAGTCGTCTGAAGGACGATGTATTGCATCTCGACGCAACTTGAGCGTTCCATCGTCATTAGGAGGCCATGAACGTTAATATTAACTATCAGTTATGCGTCGGATTCGAAAATCTTGACTCACAGGAGAACGACCATAAGCTGAACGAGGCAGCAATAGACCCTTGGAGACTAGTCGGCTGGAGGTCGATGTATTTCATCTCGACGCAATTTGAGTGTTCCATCGTCATTATTAGAAGATGAACGTTACAATTAACTATCAGCTTTGCGTCGGATTCGAAAATCTAGACTCACAGGAGAACCACCAAAAGGTGCCCGAGGCGGCAATAGACTCTTGGAGACAAGTCAGCTGAAGGAAGATGTATTGAATCTCGACGCAATTTGAGTGTTCCATCGTCATTAGGAGGCCCTGAACGTTACAAATAATTAGCAGTTTCGCGTCGGATACGAAAATCTAGACTCACCGGAGACGGCCATATGGTGCCCAAGGCAGCAATATCCCCTTGGAGACAAGTCGGCTGGAGGACGATCTATTGAATCTCGACGCAATTTGAGTGTTCCATCGTCACTAGGAGGCCCTTAATGTCACAATTAACTATCAGTCTTGCGTCGGATTTGAAAATCTAGACGCACAGGAGCACGACCATAAAGTGAAAGATGCAGAAATAGATCCTTTGAGAGAAGTCGGCTGGAGGACGATGTATTGAATCGTGACGCAATTTGAGTGTTCCATCGTCATTAGGAGACCCAGAACGTTACAATTAACTATCATCTTTGCGTCGGATACGAAACTCTAGACTCACAGGAGAGCCACCATAAGGTGCCCGAGGCAGCAATAGACTCTTGGAGACAAGTCGGCTGAAGGTCGGTGTAATGAATCTCGACGCAATTTGAGTGTTCCAACGTCATTAGGTGGCACTGAACGTTACAATTAAGTAGTAGTTTCGCGTCGGAATCGAGTATCTAGACTCACAGGAGATTCATCTTAAGGTGCCCGAGGCAGCAATAGACTCTTGGAGACAAGTCGGCTGAAGGAAGATGTATTGAATCTCGAAGCAATTTGAGTGTTCCATTTTTATTAGGATGCCATTAACGTTACAATTAACTATCAGTTTTCCGTCGGATTTGAAAATCTAGACGCACAGGAGCACGACCATAATTTGCCAGAAGCAGGAATAGACCCTTGGAGACAAGTCGGCTGGCCGACGATGTATTGAATCGCGACGCAATTTGAGTGTACCATCGTCATTAGGAGGCACTGAACGTTACAAATTACTATCAGTTTGGCGTCGGATTCGAAAATCTAGACTCAGAGGAGAACGACCATAAGGTGCCCGAGGCAGCAATATCCCCTTGGAGGCATGTCGGCTGGAGGACGATGGATTGAATCTCGACGCAATTTGTGTATTCCATCGTCATTAGGAGGCGCCGTACGTTACAATTAAATGTCAGTTATGCGTCGGATTCTAAAATCTAGATTCACAGGAGAACGACCATAAAGTGCCCGAGGCAGCAATAGACCCTTGGAGACAAGTCGACTGGAGGACGATGTATTGAATTTCGACGCAATTAGAGTATTCCATCGTCATAAGGAGGCCATCAACGTTACAATTAACCATCAGTTTTGCGTCGGATTCGAAAATCTAGACTCACATTGACGGATCATAAGTTGCCCGACGCAGCAATATCCCCTTGTAGACCAATCGGCTGACGGACTACGTATTGAATCTCGACGCAGTTTGAGTGTTCCATCGTCATTAGGAGGCGCTGAACGTTACAATTAACAATCAGCTTTGAGACGGGTAAAAATATCTAGACTCACAGGAGACGGGCCATATGGTGCCCGAGGCAGCAATATCCCCTTGGAGACAAGTCGGGTGGAGTACGATGTATTGAATCTCGACGCAATTTGAGTGTTCCATCGTCATTAGGAGGAGCTGAACGTGACAATTAACTATCAGTTTTGCGTTGGATACGAAAATCTAGACTCGCAGGAGACGGACCATATGGTACCCGAGGCAGCAATATCCCCTTGGAGACAAGTCGGCTGGAGAACAATGGATTGAATCTCGACGTCATATGAGTGTTCCATCGTCATTAGGAGGCCCTGAACGTTACAATTAGTTAGCAGTTTCGTGTCGGATACGAATATCTAGACTCACCGGAGACGGCAGCAATATCCTCTTGTAGACAAGTCGGCTGGAGGACGATCTATTGAATCTCGACGCTATTTGAGCGTTCCATCGAAATTAGGAGGCCCTTAATGTCACAATTAACTATCAGTTTTGCGTCGGATTTGAAAATCTAGACGCACAGGAGCACGACCATTAAGTGCCAGATGCAGAAATAGATCCTTGGAGAAAAGTCGGCTGGATGACGATGTATTGAATCGCGACGCAATTTGAGTGTTCCATCGTCATTAGGAGACGCTGAACGTTACAATTAACTATCAGTTTTTCATCGGATTCGAAAATCTAGACTCACAGGAGAACGACCATAAGGTGCCCGAGGCAGGAATAGACCCTTGGAGACAAGTCGGCTGAATGACGATGTATTGAATCTCGACGCAATTTAATTTTTCCAATGTCATTAGGAGGCGCTGAACGTTACAATTAACAATCAGCTATGCGTCGGATTCGAAAATCTAGACTCAGAGGAGAACGACCATTAGGTGCCAGAGGCAGCAATAGACACTTGGTGAAAGGTCGGCTGGAGTACGATGTGTTGCATCTCGACGCAATTTGAGTGTTCCATCGTCATTAGGAGGCGCTGAACGTTACAATTAACTATCAGTTTTGCGTCGGATTTGAAAATCTAGACGCACAGGAGCACGACCATTAAGTGCCAGATCCAGAAATAGATCCTTGGAGAGAAGTCGGCTGGAGGACGATGTATTGAATCTCGACGCAATTTGAGTGATCCATCGTCATTAAAGACCCTGAACGTTACAATTAACTATCAGTTTTTCGTCGGATTCGAAAATCTAGACTCACAGGAGACGGACCGCCCGAGGCAGCAATATCCCCTTGGAGACAAGTCGGCTGGATGACGCTGTATTGATTCTCGACGTAATTTGAGTGTTCCATCGTCATAAGGAGGCCCTGAACGTTACAATTAACTATCGGTTTTGCGTCGGATTCTAAAATCTAGACTCACACATGAACGACCATAAGGTGCCCGAGGCAGCAATGGAGACAAGTCGACTGAATGACTATGTATTGAATCCCGACGCAATTTGAGTGTTCCATCGTCATTAGGAGGCCATGAACGTTACAATTAACTATCATCTTTGCGTCGGATAAGAAAATCTAGACTCACAGGAGAACCACCATAAGGTGCCCGAGGCAGCAATAGACTCTTGGAGACAAGTCGGCTGAAGGACGGTGTAATGAATCTCGACGCAATTTGAGTGTTCCAACGTCATTAGAAGGCACTGAACGTTACAAATAACCATCAGTTATGTGTCGGATTCGAAAATCTAGACTCACAGGAGATTCATCATAAGGTGCCCGAGGCAGCAATAGACCCTTGGAGACAAGTCGGCTGGAGGTTGATATATTGCATCTCGACGCAATTTGAGTGTCCATCGTTAATAGGAGTCCCTGAACGTTACAATTAACTATCAGTTTTGCGTCTGATTCGAAAATCTAGACTCACAGGAGAACCACCATAAGGTGCCCGAGGCAGCAATAGACTCTTAGAGACAAGTCGTCTGAAGGACGATGTATTGCATCTCGACGCAACTTGAGCGTTCCATCGTCATTAGGAGGCCATGAACGTTAATATTAACTATCAGTTATGCGTCGGATTCGAAAATCTTGACTCACAGGAGAACGACCATAAGCTGAACGAGGCAGCAATAGACCCTTGGAGACTAGTCGGCTGGAGGTCGATGTATTTCATCTCGACGCAATTTGAGTGTTGCATCGTCATTATTAGAAGATGAACGTTACAATTAACTATCAGCTTTGCGTCGGATTCGAAAATCTAGACTCACAGGAGAACCACCAAAAGGTGCCCGAGGCGGCAATAGACTCTTGGAGACAAGTCAGCTGAAGGAAGATGTATTGAATCTCGACGCAATTTGAGTGTTCCATCGTCATTAGGAGGCCCTGAACGTTACAAATAATTAGCAGTTTCGCGTCGGATACGAAAATCTAGACTCACCGGAGACGGCCATATGGTGCCCAAGGCAGCAATATCCCCTTGGAGACAAGTCGGCTGGAGGACGATCTATTGAATCTCGACGCAATTTGAGTGTTCCATCGTCACTAGGAGGCCCTTAATGTCACAATTAACTATCAGTCTTGCGTCGGATTTGAAAATCTAGACGCACAGGAGCACGACCATAAAGTGAAAGATGCAGAAATAGATCCTTTGAGAGAAGTCGGCTGGAGGACGATGTATTGAATCGTGACGCAATTTGAGTGTTCCATCGTCATTAGGAGACCCAGAACGTTACAATTAACTATCATCTTTGCGTCGGATACGAAACTCTAGACTCACAGGAGAGCCACCATAAGGTGCCCGAGGCAGCAATAGACTCTTGGAGACAAGTCGGCTGAAGGTCGGTGTAATGAATCTCCACGCAATTTGAGTGTTCCAACGTCATTAGGTGGCACTGAACGTTACAATTAAGTAGTAGTTTCGCGTCGGAATCAAGTATCTAGACTCACAGGAGATTCATCTTAAGGTGCCCGAGGCAGCAATAGACTCTTGGAGACAAGTCGGCTGAAGGAAGACGTATTGAATCTCGAAGCAATTTGAGTGTTCCATTTTTATTAGGATGCCATTAACGTTACAATTAACTATCAGTTAATGTCACAATTAACTATCAGTCTTGCGTCGGATTTGAAAATCTAGACGCACAGGAGCACGACCATAAAGTGAAAGATGCAGAAATAGATCCTTTGAGAGAAGTCGGCTGGAGGACGATGTATTGAATCGTGACGCAATTTGAGTGTTCCATCGTCATTAGGAGACCCAGAACGTTACAATTAACTATCATCTTTGCGTCGGATACGAAACTCTAGACTCACAGGAGAGCCACCATAAGGTGCCCGAGGCAGCAATAGACTCTTGGAGACAAGTCGGCTGAAGGTCGGTGTAATGAATCTCCACGCAATTTGAGTGTTCCAACGTCATTAGGTGGCACTGAACGTTACAATTAAGTAGTAGTTTCGCGTCGGAATCAAGTATCTAGACTCACAGGAGATTCATCTTAAGGTGCCCGAGGCAGCAATAGACTCTTGGAGACAAGTCGGCTGAAGGAAGACGTATTGAATCTCGAAGCAATTTGAGTGTTCCATTTTTATTAGGATGCCATTAACGTTACAATTAACTATCAGTTTTGCGTCGGATTTGAAAATCTAGACGCACAGGAGCACGACCATAATTTGCCAGAAGCAGGAATAGACCCTTGGAGACAAGTCGGCTGGCCGACGATGTATTGAATCGCGACGCAATTTGAGTGTACCATCGTCATTAGGAGGCACTGAACGTTACAAATTACTATCAGTTTGGCGTCGGATTCGAAAATCTAGACTCAGAGGAGAACGACCATAAGGTGCCCGAGGCAGCAATATCCCCTTGGAGGCATGTCGGCTGGAGGACGATGGATTGAATCTCGACGCAATTTGTGTATTCCATCGTCATTAGGAGGCGCCGTACGTTACAATTAAATGTCAGTTATGCGTCGGATTCTAAAATCTAGATTCACAGGAGAACGACCATAAAGTGCCCGAGGCAGCAATAGACCCTTGGAGACAAGTCGACTGGAGGACGATGTATTGAATTTCGACGCAATTAGAGTATTCCATCGTCATTAGGAGGCCATCAACGTTACAATTAACCATCAGTTTTGCGTCGGATTCGAAAATCTAGACTCACATTGACGGATCATAAGTTGCCCGACGCAGCAATATCCCCTTGTAGACCAATCGGCTGACGGACTATGTATTGAATCTCGACGCAGTTTGAGTGTTCTATCGTCATTAGGAGGCGCTGAACGTTACAATTAACAATCAGCTTTGAGACGGGTAAAAATATCTAGACTCACAGGAGACGGGCCATATGGTGCCCGAGGCAGCAATATCCCCTTGGAGACAAGTCGGCTGGAGGACGATGTATTGAATCTCGACGTAATTTGAGTGTTCCATCGTCATTATGAGGCCCTGAACGTTGCAATTAACTAGCAGTTTCCCGTCGGATTCGAAAATCTAGACACACAGGAGACGGTCCATATGGTGCCCAAGGCAACAATATCCCCTTGGAGACAAGTCGGCTGGAGGACGATGTATTGAATTTCGACGCAATTTGAGTGTTCCATCGTCATTAGGAGGCCCTTAAGGTTACAATTAACTAGCAGTTTCGCGTCGGATACGAAAATCTAGACTCACCGGAGACGGCCATATGGTGCCCAAGGCAGCAATATTCCCTTGGAGAGAAGTCGCCTGGAGGCCGATTTATTGAGTCTCGACGCTATTTGAGTGTTCCATCGTCATTAGGAGGCCCTTAATGTCACAATTAACTATCAGTTTTGCGTCGGATTCGAAAATCTAGACTGACAGGAGACGGACCGCCCGAGGCAGCAAATCCCCTTGGAGACAAATCGGCTGGAGGACGATGTATTGAATCTCGACGTAATTTTAGTGTTCCATCGTCATAATGAGGCCCTGAACGTTACAATTAACTATCGGTTTTGGGTCGGATTATAAAATCTAAACTCTGAGGAGACCGACCATAAGGTGCCCGAGGCAGCAATGGAGACAAGTCGGCTGAATGACTATGTATTGAATCACGACGCAGTTTGAGTGTTCCATCGTCATTAGGAGGCCATGAACGTTACAATTAACTATCAGTTATGCGTCGGATTCGAAAATCTTGACTCACAGGAGAACCACCATAACGTGCCCGAGGCAGCAATAAACTCTTGGAGACAAGTCGGTTGAAGGACGGTGTAATGAATCTCCACGCAATTTGAGTGTTCCATTTTTATTAGGATGCCATTAACGTTACAATTAACTATCAGTTTTGCGTCGGATTTGAAAATCTAGACGCACAGGAGCACGAACATAAGGTGCCATAGGCAGCAATAGACCCATGGAGACAAGTCGGCTGAATGACGATGTATTTAGTCTCGACGCGATTTGAGTGTTCCATCGTCATTAGGAGGCCCTTAACGTTACAATTAACTATTAGTTTTGCGTCTGATTCGAAAATTTAGACACTCAGGGAGAAGACGACCATAAGGTGCCCGAGGCAGCAATAGACCCTTGGAGCCAAGTCGGCTGGAGGACGATGTATTGAATCTCGACGCTACTTGAGTGTTCCATCGTCATTAGGAGGCGCTGAACATTACAAGTAACTATCAGTTATGCATCGGATTCGTAAATCTAGACTCACAGGAGAACGACCATAAGGTGAACGAGGCAGCAATAGACCTTTGGAGACTAGTCGGCTGGAGGTCGATGTATTGCATCTCGACGCAATTTGAGTGTTCCATCGTCATTATTAGGAGATGACCGTTACAATTGACAATCAGCTTTGCGTCGGATTCGAAAATCTAGACTCACAGGAGAACCACCATAAGATGCACGAGGCAGCAATAGACTCTTGGAGACAAGTCGGCTGGAGGACGATCTATTGAATCTCGACGCAATTTGAGTGTTCCATCGTCATTAGGAGGCCCTTAATTTCACAATTAACTATCAGTTATGCGTCGGATTCTAAAATCTAGAATCACAGGAGAACGACCATAAGGTGCCCAAGGCAGCATTAGACCCTTGGAGACAAGTCGGCTGGAGGTCGATGTATTGCATTTCGACCCAATTTGAGTGTTCCATCGTCATTACGAGTCCCTGAACGTTACAATTAACTATCAGTTTAGCTTCGGATTCGAAAATCTAGACTCACAGGAGAACCACCATAAGGTGCCCGAGGCAGCAATAGACTCTTGGAGACAACTCGGCTGAAGGACGGTGTAATGAATCTCGACGCAATTTGAGTGTTCCAACCTCATTAGGACTTTACAAATAACAAGCAGTATCGCGTCGGATTCGAAAATCTAGACTCACAGGAGACGGACCATAAGTTGCTCAAGGCAGCAATATACCCTTGGAGACAAGTCGGCTGGAGGATGATGTATTGGATCTCGCAATTTGAGTGTTCCAACGTCATTAGGACGTTACAAATAACTAGCAGTATCGCGTCGGATTCGAAAATCTAGACTCACAGGAGACGGACCATAAGTTGCTCAAGGCAGCAATATCCCCTTGGAGACAAGTCGGCTGGAGGATGATGTATTGGATCTCGCAATTTGAGTGTTCCAACGTCATTAGGACGTTACAAATAACTAGCAGTATCGCGTCGGATTCGAAAATCTAGACTCACAGGAGACGGACCATAAGGTGCTCAAGGCAGTAATATCCCCTTGGAGACAAGTCGGCTGGAGGACGATGTATTGAATCGCGACGCAATTTGAGTATTCCATCGTCATTTGGAGGCCCTTAAGATTACAATTAACTATAAGTTTTGCGTCTGAGTCGAAATTTAAGACTCACAGGAGAACGACCATAAGGTGCCAGATTCAGCAATAGACCCTTGGAGACAAGTCGGCTGGAGGACGATGTATTGAATCGCGACGCAATTTGAGGGTTCCATCGTCATTAGGAGACCCAGAACGTGATAATTAACTATCAGTTTTTCGTCGGATTCAAAAATCTAGACTCTGAGGAGAACGACCATAAGGTGCCCGAATCAGCAATATCCCCTTGGAGGCAAGTCGGCTGGAGGACGATATATTGAATCTCGACGCAATATCAGTGTTCCATCGTCATTAGGAGGCGCCTAACGTTACAATTAACTATAAGTTTTGCGTCTGATTCGAAAATTTAGACTTACAGGAGAACGACCATAAAGTGCTCGAGGCAGCAATAGACCCTTGGAGACAAGTCGGCTGGGGGACGATGTATTGAATCTCGACGCAATTTGAGTGGTCCATCGTCATTACGAGGCGTTGACGTTACAATTATCTATCAGTTTTGCGTCGGATACGAAAATCTAGACTCACAGGAGACGGACCATATGGTGCCCGAGGCAGCAATACCCCTTGGAGACAAGTCGGCTGAATCTCGACGTAATTTGAGTGTTCCATCGTCATTAGGAAGCCCTGAACGTTAAATTAACTATCAGTTTTGCGTCGGATTCTAAAATCTAGACTCACAGGAGAACGACCATAAGGTGCCAGAGGCAGCAATAGACCCTTGGAGACAAGTAGGCTGAATGACGATGTATTGAATCTCGACGCAATTTGAGTGTTCCATCGTCATTAGGAGGCGCTGATCGCTACAATTAACTATCAGCTATGCGTTGGATTCGAAAATCTAGACTCACAGGAGAACGACCATAAGGTGCCCGATGCAGCAATAGACCCTTGGAGACTAGTCGGCTGGAGGACGATGTATTGATTCTGGACGTAATTAGAGTGTTCCATCGTCATTAGGAAGCCCTGAACGTTACAATTAACCATCAGTTATGCGTCGGATTCAAAAATCGAGACCCACAGGAGAACGACCATAAGGTGCCCAAGGCAGCATTAGACCCTTGGAGACAAGTCGGCTGGAGGTCGATGTATTGCATTTCGACCCAATTTGAGTGTTCCATCGTCATTACGAGTCCCTGAGCGTTACAATTAACTATCAGTTTTGCTTCGGATTCGAAAATCTAGACTCACAGGAGAACCACCATAAGGTGCCCGAGGCAGCAATAGACTCTTGGAGACAAGTCGGCTGAAGGACGGTGTAATGAATCTCGACCCAATTTGAGTGTTCCAACCTCATTAGGACGTTACAAATAACAAGCAGTATCGCGTCGGATTCGAAAATCTAGACTCACAGGAGACGGACCATAAGTTGCTCAAGGCAGCAATATCCCGTTGGAGACAAGTCGGCTGGAGGATGGTGTATTGGATATCGCAATTTGAGTGTTCCAACGTCATTAGGACGTTAGAAATAACTAGCAGTATCGCGTCGGATTCGAAAATCTAGACTCACAGGAGCCGGACCATAAGGTGCTCAAGGCAGTAATATACCCTTGGAGACAAGTCGGCTGGAGGACGATGTATTGAATCGCGACGCAACTTGAGTGTTCCATCGTCATTAGGAGGCGCGGAACGTTACAATTAACTATCAGTTTTGCGTGGGATTTTAAAATCTAGAATCAGAGGAGAACGACCATAAGGTGCCCAAGGCAGCAATAGACCCTTGGAGAGAAGTCGCCTGAATGACGATGTATTGAATCTCGACGAAAAATGAGTGTTACATCGTTTTTAGGAGGCGTTGAACGTTACAATTAACCATCAGTTATGCGTCGGATTCGAAAATCTAGAGTCACAGGAGAGCGACCATAAGGTGCCCGAGGCAGCAATAGACCCTTGGAGCCAAGTCGACTGGAGGACGATGTATTGAATTTCGACGCAATTTGAGAGTTCCATCGTCATTAGGAGGCCATAAACGTTACGATTAACCATCAGTTTTGCGTCGGACTCGAAAATCTAGACTGACAGGAGACGGATTATAAGTTGCCCGACACAGCAATATGCCCTTGTAGACAAATCGGCTGGAGGACGATGTATTGAATCTCGACGCAATTTGAGTGTTCCATCGTCATTAGGAGGCGCTGAACGTTACAATTAACCATCAGTTATGCGTCGGATTCGAAAATCGAGACCCACAGGAGAACGACCATAAGGTGCCCAAGGCAGCATTAGACCCTTGGAGACAAGTCGGCTGGAGGTCGATGTATTGCATTTCGACCCAATTTGAGTGCTCCATCGTCATTACGAGTCCCTGAACGTTACAATTAACTATCAGTTTTGCTTCGGATTCGAAAATCTAGACTCACAGGAGAACCACCATAAGGTGCCCGAGGCAGCAATAGACTCTTGGAGACAACTCGGCAAAAGGACGGTGTAATGAATCTCGACGCAATTTGAGTATTCCATCGTCATATGGAGGCCCTTAACATTACAATTAACTATAAGTTTTGCGTCTGAGTCGAAAATTTAGAGTCACAGGAGAACGACCATAAGGTACCCGAGGCAGCAATAGACCCTTGGAGACAGGTCGGCTGGAGGACGATGTATTGAATCTCGACGTAATTTGAGTGCTCCATCGTCATTAGGAGGCCCTGAATCTTACACTTAACTATCAGTTTTGACTCGGATTCTAAAATCTAGACTGACAAGAGAACTACCATAAGGTGCCAGAGGCAGCAATAGACCCTTGGAGACAAGTCGGCTGGAGGACGATGTATTGAATCGCGACGCAATTTGAGGGTTCCATCGTCATTAGGAGACACAGAACATGACAATTAACTATCAGTTTTTCGTCGGATTCGAAAATCTAGACTCAGAGGAGAACGACCATAAGGTGCCCGAGGCAGCAATATCCCCTTGGAGGCAAGTCGGCTGGAGGACGATGTATTGAATCTCGACGCAATTTGAGTGTTCCATCGTCATTAAGAGGCGCTGGACGTTACAATTAACTATCAGTTATGTTTCGGAAACGAAAATCTAGACTCACAGGAGACGGACCATATGGTGCCCGAGGCAGCAATGACCCCTTGGAGGCAAGTCGGCTGGAGGACGATGTATTGAATCTCGTCGTAATTTGAGTGTTCCATCGTCATCAGGAAGCCCTGAACGTTAGAATTAGCTATCTGTTTTGCGTCGGATTCTAAAATCTAGACTCACAGGACAACGACCATAAGGTGCCCAAGGCAGCAATAGACCCTTGGAGACAAGTCGGCTGGGGAAGATTTATTGAATCGCGACGCAATTTGAGTGTTCCATCGTCATTAGGAGACCCAGAGCGTGACAGTTAAGTATCAGTTTTGCGTCGGATTCGAAAATCTGGACTCTCAGGAGAACGACCATAAGGTGCCCGAGGCAGCAATAGACCCTTGGAGACAAGTCGGCTGGAGGTCGATATATTGCATCTCGACGCAATTTGAGTGCTCCATCATCATGTGGAGTCCATGAACGTTACAATTAACTATCAGTTTTGCGTCGGATTCGAAAATCTAGACTCACAGGAGAACCACCATAAGGTGCCCGAGGCAGCAATAAACTCTTGGAGACAAGTCGGCGGAAGATCGATGTATTGAATCTCGACGCAATTTGAGAGTTCCAACGTCATTAGGAGGCACTGAACGTTACAATTAGTTAGCAGTTTCGCGTCGGATTCGAAAATCTGGACTCACAGGAGGCGGACCATAAGGTGCCGGAGGCAGCACTATCCCCTTGGAGGCAAGTCGGCTGGAGGATGATTTATTGAATCTCAACGCAATTTGAGTTCCATCGTCACTAGGAGGCCCTTACCGTTACAATTAACTATAAGTTTTGCG